>NC_143205.1:6830000-7130000 GCF_051530095.1 Phoenix dactylifera
AAGCATTACAAGTTATATTTAGGAAAGATCTTTGTTGTATATTGAAAACACATAATTCAAATCATCATGTGACATGCAAAACATAATATGCATTAAGTCATAACATCATGTATTAAAACATTAAGAGCAAGCATGTCAAGGATCAAAATTAATTCTTTTCAAATAAACTCTCCCTATTTATATATAATTCTACACTGATTTTATCCTTTCCAAAAGAATGCTCACACAAGTCTCACAAATATGCTGAATATATTATGCTTGTTTTGCTTTTCCTAAAGATTGGAGTATTTGCCTTTACTTAGATTTTACTTTCCTTGAATAATTGTTCATTTTCTTTTCTTTATCTCTCTCTCTTTTTGTTATTCTCAAGTAATTTACATGAAAGAGCAGAATAAAGAAATAATCTTGTATATCATATAGATGTATATCATGCAAACAACATTTTCAATATGCTCAAAGATTCATATCTTCTCACAAGTTATTTTAAATCAAAATTTTAAGCATAAACTTGTATATTTCATGGTTATTATATAGGCAAAGAAATATTTTAGTTTGAGCAAACCATGAAACAATTATCATTAGCTTGAGAATGAAGCATGATATCAAGATGATCAGCAATTAAAGGTTTAATCATGCTACCATATAATTTCAGACTATTGATTTTGCTCAACTAACTCACAGGAGAAGGGTTTAGATTACCAGTGCATTTAGCATTCTTCAAGCCAAATACCTTTTAGATTCTTTACACCCTTGGCTGAAGAAAGTCTCTTTTTTTTTGTTTGCAAGGGAATGTTTATTGTATCTTTCATCGAGGTGTCCTTCAAGTTGAAATTTCTTGCTCATAAATCTTGTATCATTAACAAAATCTTTTTCTTTCTTGAAGGAAAGTCATTAGTTTCTTCAAGATACAAAACATTCATACAATATATTTCTTAACTAGATGACTCAACATAAGATATGACAATAATTGAATATTGAGTCACTTTACTCAAGAGATTGTCTAAATATAAGCAAGCACATGTCACTTGAACTAAAAAGATAGTTTCATTAACCAAGATGGTTCAAGAACAAGCATGTGAGGCAATAGGAAGATTCATCAAGGTCAAATCAATTTCTTGTTTTCAGAATCAATTTAGCTTAGATTCTATTTGCTTAAGATAACTATCAATAAAACGTGCTAGCTAAGTTTTAATCAAATTATCTTAAACAGTTGTTTCTATCAAAATTCAGATTGTTACATAGAATCAAAATGATAAACTATATTCTCAATAAAGGATATAGTTTTAATAAAATAGTATGAATTGATATCTCTACAACTAGTATCTTTTCATTGAATATTCTATATGCATTGCTTGAAGAGTAATATCCAAAGAAATATTTGTTTTATCAGATTTGACATTATTTTCATAAGAACATATCAAGCATGACATGTATGACTGAAAAATATAAAAGATATACAATATATCATTTTCTATTTTTCAGAAGATCAAAAGGAGTTTTCTAATAGAAACCATATGCATGACAAGCAATGATGATAGCTTTTAACAGAAATCATTTAAGTGGATGACTATCATACAACATTGTCTTTTTCATTTCTTCAAGGATTCTATCAACTCTATTTTATTTATGGTGTTCTTGGTGTAGAAACAATTGTGTTCAATATTATTTTCTGTGCACAACTCAATAAGAAATTAGTTTTCAAAAGTATGCCATGATACAATTTTATTTTCATAGTTTGCAAACCTTTTTCATTTGAACCCTTTTTGTGAGTTTGTGCCAATGCAGAAAATATTTTAATTTAAGTGCCAAGAACAAAACCAATATTAACTTTGAGAAATTTTCCACAATTACAAAATCAGAAAGCTTATCTCCTAGGTTCACAATCCTAGAGATCCAAATAAGTTCTTATGGAGAATTTTCAAAGTGCTAAAAGGTGGAAACAATGTTTTCAGATTTAGAAATAATTCTAGTTTATTTTTCTAGATGACATACATAGCAAATTTTGACCTTGCAAAAATTAATCTAAGTGAAACAATGACAAGGTCTTTTGAGATTAAGTCCATACTAGTATGAGTTGATTTTATATGCCAAAACTAGACTCTTTAATCTTGGTATTCTTAATGCATATATTTAAAAAAAAATATACCAAGTAGACATTCTTATGTTTATAATCAATAGAAGATAATGCCATGGATAAGAACTCTCAATCAAGCATATAGAGAATTCAAAGAGTTATTCTAAGAGTATTGATTAAGCAAATTATCCATCAATAACTGAAGCATAATATAGGAAGATGGAGTGATTTGGATATATTTTCTTTTCATGCCAAAAGTATCACTTATATCACAGAAATGATTAATACTAGCTACAATTTCAATATGAGAGGATGCAAGGATTACTAATTTCATTATTTCTTCTATTTTAGTCACTCTTCTTAATTATATTTTAAGTCTCATTCTTTAATATATGTCTAGAGCACCCAATGTCTAAATTAACATTTTTTTATTGGAGCCTTGAATGCTAGACACACCTGCAGAAAATATTCAGATTTTTAACTTAGAAACCCAAGCTCTTTTGGGTCCTTGTAGGTTAGCTATAATTGTTTCTTTTGGAATCCATATTCTCTTAATAGCTATTTTGTTTATTAGTTTGCAGGTTTTAGGATTACAAGAAATGTATTTCTGCATACTCTTATTAAATTTAACAAACATAGATTTAACATGAGTAGTAGATAAACTTACAATTTTCTATTTTTGCCTTTTAGGTTCATCAAATTTGTAATGTATAGATTTAGAAACAACAGAAGAGATTTCGCTTAGCTTTTGTTCCTGTTTATCAACATTATAAGAATTTGTTTTAAAATAACTAGAAACTGTTTTAACAAATATATTCTTGAAAGATTTTTGGGTGTACCAAGGTTGATATCCCAATCCAACTTTATCAAATTCAGCTATTTGATTATTTATCATTAGGTTTAATTTTTCAGAGCTGAAAGTAAATCTTTCAACAACAGGTTTCAATTTGTCAACTTCTTTAGCTAATCTTCTATTATCTGCTGAAAGCAATTCATTATTTTTCTTAAGTTTATCATAGTTTTCAGTGAGAAGTTGGTTTTTCTAATTTAGTTCTTTATTTTTCTCAATTAAGATTTTAGTTTCATTAGTATGTTTCTTAATTAATGTTTCATAATAATTAGACAATTTCAGTTTTTCATTTACTAGGGTTTTCTTTTCATTCGTCAGGTTCTTATTTTTACAAATGAGTTTCTTATGTTCTTTCATTAGATCAAGAAATGCATCATGTAACTTATCAAGTGTAAAATCATTTTCAATTTTATCATATACTTCATATTCAGAAGAGGAGACACTTTGTGTTTCAATACATACCTCGTCCTTGTGTGCCACAAGGCTTAGGTTCTCAATATCAGCTTGCCTCTCATCTTCTTCAGAGCTAATTTCAGATTCACTAAAAATGTTAGTACTTTCATATTTAGCCTCTAGCATATTCCATATGTCTTTAGCAGTTATGCAAGAAGATATGCAATTAAACTCATTCTCATCTAATGCACAATATAACAGCTTCATGGCTTTTGAATTTTGTTGAGCCATTTTCTTATCATGATTAGTGCTTGTGTGTAGCCCATTGACTATAATACTCCATAGATCATAGTTATGTGCTTGAATGAAAATGCGCATGCGTGCTTTCCAATGTGTGTAGTTTATGCCATTAAATAGTGGAGGTCTATCAATTAATTGTCCCTCACTCATAGAACATCCCACTTGGGTTGTCATGATCTTTAACTCTTGATTGTGAGATCAATAATTACTATTGGAGCACCTTGCTCTGATACCACTTGTTGCCCAAGGTGACAAGTCAAGAGGGGGGGTGAATTGGTTTCTTTTAATTTTAACTAACTTACTTAAGTTAAATGAATGATTAGTAAGCTAAAACAAATCACAATACAAACAACACAAAGTATAGTGGTTCGGTGCTCTCCTTAGCACCTACGTCCACTCCCCAAGCGACCCCTTGGGAATTCACTATAATCCCGCGGATTACAGTTGGATTGTTTTCCGGGCTCACAATCCAAAAACCTTTACACTTTGGTTTTCCGGGTTCACCAAAAACCTATGTTGGTTTTACGGGCTCACCAACGAACCTATGTTGGTTTTACGGGCTCACCAACGAACCTATACAATTGGTTTTACGGGTTCACCAACAACCTACGTTGGTTTTACGGGCTTACCAACAACCTATGTTGGTTTTACGGGCTCACCAACGAACCTTTACAATTGGTTTTCCGGGTTCACCAATCAACCTATTCCGTTGGTTTTGCGGGCTAACCAACCAACCTTTACAAGTAGTTTAATAAACAAAGGAAGAAGATTTAAACTCCTAGATGAGCAAATATAACAATATAATCTACAAAGAAGAGTTTAGAGAATATTTATCGCTTGATGTGACTTCTCTCTTCTTTGTCAAGGATGCTTCACTCTTCAAGGGTGGATGGAGCTCTTGATGACTCTTTGAATCTGCTCAACCACTTTCTTTTGGTTCTTGAATGAAGCACTTGGATGAAGCTTGCCTTGCTAGGGTTCTCTCTTGAATGCACTTGATGTATTTTCCAAAGCTTACTTCCTCTGATGAATACTCCCTCTTAAATACTTCTCCAACCTCCAAATAGTCCTTCCTGACCGTTGGATTGAAGAAACTAGCCGTTTATAGCCGTTGGGAGTCCAAAAAGCATTTCTGCACAACTAGCCGTTATGCTTCTGCCCGTGCTTGGGTCGACCCAAACTTTTCTTGGGTCGACCCAAACCTTGGGTCAGCTCAAACTTTTTCTTGGGTCGACCCAACCTTCAGAAACACAGAAACTTGGAATTCAGCTTTCCTTCACTTGGGTCGACCCAACCTTTCCTTGGGTCGACTCAAGGTTCAGTTGGGTCGACTCAACTTCTTCTTGGGTCGACCCTAACAGGGTTTCCAGAGAACCTTTTCTGTCTTCTGTTCTGTCTTGCCTTTGGGTCGACCCACGCAGGGTTTGGGTCGACTCAACTTCATCTTGGGTCGACCCTCTCAGTAAATCCAGAGAACCATTTTCTGAGTTGTTTTGAGGATCTTGATGTTTGGGTCGACTCATGCTTTCCTTGGGTCGACCCAACACACTGTTCATCTGTGCCATTTTTGCAGAAGTGTGCCAAATAATTTCTTGATGTGCCAGGGTCGACCCAATCATCCTTTGGGTCGACTCAATCCACACTTTGCTGCATCTCAAGGTTAGATTCATTCAAATAAACAATGAAATGTATCTATATCAATTTATACAAATATACTGAGAGTAACAGACTTATAAATGAAGTATCGTTTTAACTTATAACATACTCTTGTTAAATGCTTGTTAATCATCAAAATAACACTATCATCCTCAGAACATTACCCAAGTATATCTAAAAAAAATCATCTACAATAACTAGACCATATTTATTTCCACCTAGACTTGTGGTTCTAGTTGGTCCGAATAGATCCATGTGTAGTAGTTCTAGAGGTCTAGAGGTAGAGACACAATTTATGGATTTAAAGGAGTTCCTTGATTGTTTGCCATATTGACAAGCTTCACATATTTTATTCTTTTCAAACTTTAGTTTTGGCAAACCTATCACGGAATCTCTTTTAACTAGTTTTGATATTGTGTCCACACTTGCATGACCTAACTTACGGTGCCATAACCAACTAGCATCATTATCCTCAATTTCATTAACAACTAAACATGGGTTATGTTTGGCAAGATCCTCAAGGTCTACTACATATACATTGCCACGTCTTATTCCTTTAAAAACTAAACTATTGTCATTTGAGTTGGTTATGATGCATAAAGATGGTTTGAACAAAACATCAAAACCTCTATCACACAATTGACTAATGCTAAGTAGATTATGCTTAAGACCATCAACATATCGAACATTATCAATAAATGTTGAAGGGGTGATTTGTACTTTACCTATACCAATGATGTGACCTTCGTTATTGTCTCCAAATGTCACAGCACCTCCCTTCTTAGGCTTAAGGGTGAAGAATTAGTCCTTGTCACCCGTCATGTGTCTTGAGCAGCCACTATCCAAGTACCAACAATTTTTGTCGACCTTGACTGCAAGACACTCCTACACAAGCAAATCATACAATTTTAGGTACCCAAGTTTTCTTGGGTCCTTCATGGTTAGTAATGTTGGTTCCTTTTAGAACCCAAACCCTTTTAATTTTTCTTTTAGTTTTTTCTTTTCTATAATCACACACATTTGCTTTATGTCCTAATGTTCCACAGCAAAAACATGTTATTTTCTTAGTTTTGCTTTTTCCTGCTTTAACAAAAAAATTACTAAGGAGCTTTTGCTTATTTTTAGGTTTATACCCTAAACCAGCTCTATTGAACACAGCTCGTTGACTATTAAGTATCATTTCCAATTTTTCAGAACTATATGTAAACTTTTCTACAAAGGGCTTGTACTTTTCTAGTTCTAGTGCCAATTTTTATTTTTCTGTTTTTAATCCATTTAGATCTTTTGTGAGACTCTCTTTTATGATTTGTTTATTATTTTTAAGTTCTAATATTTCTTTGGTTAGTCTTTCGTTATCTTTAATTAAGGCATTAGTCTTTTGAATTAACATTTGGTTGCTTGTCTTAAGTTCTGAATTTTCTTTAAAGATAACATCTTTATCCTTAATTAATGTATTGTACTTACGGAGGTGAGTTTGGTTAGTTAGTTTCAATTCTTTGTTCTTAAGGTTTATTGTCTTATACTCGTCCATTAATTCATTGAAAGCATCATATAATTCATCAAAGGTAAAGTCTAAATGTGTTTCGGATGTTACCTCATTGTCGTTAGCCATAAAACATAGGTTGGCCTTTTCTTCTTGTTCCTCATCCGATGATGATGATGATGTATCGGAGTCCGATAGGGTAGAGACGAGGACTTTCTTTTTCTTGTACTTGCTCCCCTTCTTCAGCAAAGGACACTCAGCTCTGAAATGCCCCGGCTTCTTACACTCATAACATCCGATCCCCTCATTTTCCCTTTCCTTACCTTTATCCTCGTGATAGGAACTTGAGGGGCCTCTCCTTTGATGAGAGGACTTCTTCCGGTTGATGAATCTACGGAATTTTCTTACAAGGAGAGCCTCATCATCATCTCCCTCATTGTCTTCCTCTTCACTGCTACTGCTGCAAGACAAATCTTTATTAGTAGAAACAGATTTTAGTGCTATTACCTTTTTCTTATGAGAGGACTCTTCTTCATTGTGTTGTTTCATTGTTAGCTCATGCGTCATGAGGGATCCAAGTAGCTCCTCAAGTGGCAGCTTGTTTAAGTCCTTGGCTTCTTGGATTGCCGTTACCTTGGCTTCCCATGACCTTGGTAGACAACGAAGAATCTTCCTGACAAGTTCACTGTTAGTATAATTTTTGCCAAGGCTTTTTAGGTCATTGACAATGTCAGTAAATCTAGTGAACATGCAAGTGATTGTTTCATTAGAATCCATCTTAAATAATTCATACTTATGAACTAATATATTTATTTTAGATTCTTTTACTTGATTTGTGCCCTCGTGGGTCACTTCAAGTCTATCCCAAATCTCTTTTGCAGAAATGCAAGTAGAGACTCTATTGAATTCATTTCTATCTAAAGTACAATAAAGCACATTCATTGCTTTGGCATTTAGTTGTGCCTTCCTTATGTCATTGTCATCCCAATCCTTTTCAAGTTTGGGTACAGTGACACCCTCTACATAAATGGATGGGATGTATGGTCCATTTAGTATGGTGGTCCACATCTCATAGTCTTGGGCTTGGATAAATATTCTCATCCTAGCCTTCCAATATGAGTAGTCGGATCCATTAAAGAATGGAGGTCTATGGATGGACTGGCCCTCAATATGAGAAGATCCAAATGGGGTTGTCATTTTGATCTTTTACTCTTTGGGTAAAAGAGTTCCGGCTCTGATACCACTTGTTGCCCAGATAGACTACCCAAGAGGGGGGGTGAATTGGGTTTTAAAATAATTATTGCAATTAAAAGGTTTGTGAATAACTAATTAATACTTTTTGCAAGTTGATTAATTAGATGCTATGTGCAGTGAATGAAAAGAAAGTAAGAGATAACAAGGCAATCACAAACACAAGAAAATTTATAGTGGTTCGGAGCTAACCCTTGCTCCTACATCCACTCCCCAAGCCTCACTTGGGAATTCACTATAACCCCTCGGATTACAGCCGGTTGTTTTACAAGCTCACAACCTAACTTGTTGTTTTACGAGATCACAACGAACTCGGTCGGTTTTCCCAGGCTCACCGACTAGAACCACCCGATTGTTTTCCCGGTATCACAATCTAACTCTTACACCGTTGGTTTCAACCTAGGCTCACCAACAAACCTTTACACCCTTGATTCAATCCCCTGATTGAATCAAGTAAGGAACAAAATGGTATGAACAAAAATAAATAGAAAAATAAAGCTTCTAAACAAGCAGATATACAACGATATAAATAAGAGAGAAGTTAAGAGCCCTCAAACAAATTTATGAAGATGTAGAGGAGGGCTTCTCGAACTCTGGGTCTCCTCTTGAATGTCTTGTAGACTTGAAGGCTGAAGGAGACCTCTTTAATGCTGGGAAGAGTTGGTTGGATGGAGTTTAATGCCCCTCTTCCTTCTTTTCCGTGTATGCTCTTTGAAATCAAATGGTAGCTAGAGATTTCTTGTTTTCTTTAAAAGGAATATCACTTCTCTACCTTGCTACAGTTCTCTGTGGCTATTTAACCCATTCCCCACGGAAACTAGCCGTTAGACTCAAAGATCTAGCCGTTCTGCACATTCTGCAACTCCTGACAATGTTTCCGTTGGGATCGGAGTCGACTCGCGCGATCTGGAGTCGACTCAGCTGCTGCAGGAGTCGACTCATGCTTTTCTGGAGTCGGCTCGGCAACTGTTCCGGATTTGAATTAAAGTGCTGTCTCGACTGGGAGTCGACTCGACTTAATCCGGAGTCGACTCCCCAATGTCCGGAGCTAATCTGGCACTTTTGGAGTCGACTCATTCCAAGAAATCCATAGATGTATTCTTCAACTTTGCTCACTCGAGTCGACTCGGAAATTCTGGGAGTCGACTCGGCGCTCAGAGTCCGAACTCCCGATCTTCTGTCTTTTGACTCGTGCCGTCTTGGAGTCGACTCGAACTGTTTCGGAGTCGACTCGGCTCTCAGTATCCGAAAAATAGTCTTCTGTCTTTTTGGGGTAGCACTGTCTTGGAGTCGACTCGGACTTTGCGGGAGTCGACTCGGCTCTCAGTGTCCGAAAGTTGCTCTCTGACTTTTGCCTTGTATCACACTGTGAGTCGACTCTCGCTTCCTTTGGAGTCGACCTGCCAACCATCGGAGTCGACTCGAGTTCCTCAGGAGTCGACTCGGCTCTCAGGGTTCAAAATAACTTCTCTGTCTTTCTGTCTGTAACTCCCTGGAGTCGACTCATACTACCCTGGAGTCGACTCGGCAGCATCGGAGTCGACTCGCGCTCTTCAGGAATCGACTCGTTGACAGGTTTTGAGTTGGATCTTTCTGTCTGTCTGTCTGTTCTCAGTCAGAGTCGACTCGTAATGTACAGGAGTTGACTCGAGCCTGTGCCTGTGCTTCTGATACGCTTGGAGTCGACTCGTAATCTCCCGGAGTCGACTCGAGTCTCAGACTTTGGTTCAAATTGACTTCTTAACTTATCCAAAATGTCTTGAACCAAATCTAGAGACACTTAACCATAAATTTACAAGAATTTTACTGAAACACTAGATTGAATTCATTAGTAAACATAAGATATACTCAAATGCTTTGAGCTCATCAAAATCAAATAGGGTTATAATCAATCACTCCACAATAATCATAAAAAAACTAAAATTCTATAAAAAGTGGATCTCGACTTCACATCAATATTGCCTTCTATCACTCCATTTAATTCTTCATGTACTGAAAGATATGCTTGATCAAAGTCCTTTCTGAAAAGAAAACTTTGGTTTTGACTAGCCAATTTTGGAATCCAAATGATGGAATTTTAGCTTGTTTTAACCCTCCTAAAAATTTGAACTAAGTTGTAGATCTTGAAACATTACCCAATTTGAAAAAAAAATATATTCTTAACTTTGGCTCATGATAGAGGCAAATCTTGCTCTTAAATCCTATCCAGTACTACTCATAGTGGCCAAAGTGGTTCACATCAAGTTTATGATCCTTCTAGATTAGAGCTCCTCCTATTTAGAGGATTTAGCTGATGAGAGCACAAAAGTGCGATCTACACATCACTTAAATTAGTATTATTGCTAACACATAATGATAGAAGTGCTGTATTAATATTATATTTTTGTAGGGTGCAGGTGATCGGAAATCAAAGTTAAAATGCGCATTGGGTCTAGAAAAGATACAATCACTGCAGGTGACCAGCCGACTGCATGGTTCAATCCCAGTTACACACTAGAAGGAGCATTAGCCGGCTAGGTGCAGCCATATCCAGCAGCAGCATGTTCCCCATTTCGTGTGTCCATTTGAACTTCTCCCAGCCGTCCACGTGTTCAGCCGAGTCCCCAGCATCTCGCGAAGCATCCACCCAGCGTCCCGCATCCTTCTCTTTCCCCATTTCAAAGGCATCCAGAGTTCATGATTCATTCCTTCCAGCCGTCACCCTGGCATCATCCAAATCTCAGCATCTCGAGACCAACATCCGGCCGTCCGTGGCGATTCCAACCGCGTCCGTCTTCTCCGCGTGCGAGTCTCCCATGAAGCTTCCCAGTGCCCGCGTCCCAGGATCCGCATCCCAGCGTCCGCGTGCAATCCGCCAAGATCCCGCATTCACGGCACAAATCCAGCCTTTTCCAGCATCTTGCGAGGCATCATACAAATCCCATCCTTCGATCCGCGTCCATCCGACTCCCAGCAAAGGCTCTGCCACCGGCTATCCCGAAATCCCAGCTTCCGTGATCACGATTCACCCCGCATCTAGCTTCTTCCACGAGTCCGCTTCTTCCGAGATTCTAGCTTCTGTGATCAGCTCCCAGCAAGTCCCGACTTCATCCCAGCAGGCCACGTTCGTCCGCAACCATCCGCGAAGCATCCCGGCCATCTGCGAAGCATTCTTCCATGATCCCGTCCGACGAATCATCCCGAATCTCCCGCGCCCAACGCCTGCGATCGTTCCATGCGTATCATCCAACTCCCATGATTCCGCGTTCGGATATCTCGCAACTGGATCAGGGATCCATCGCAAGGGTATATATGAGGCTTCCGCTCGGCTAGGGGAGGCATTCTTCCCATTCGAAAAAAACAGAGAGGCCCCCTGCCATTCAAAAGAAAAAAAAGAGAGAAAGGGAAACAGGGGATGCCCTATTTCCGAAAATAAAAAAGAAAAGAAAAGAAGGAAGAGGAACAGGGGAGTTTCTTTTATGTTTATGGCCGGCTAATCCCTTAGGTGAAGGGTGATGGAGGAACCTTTGATGTCTTATTTTTTCAAGTAAAAATTCTGAACATTGATCTCTTTGCTTTTCATCTATTCATATGTTTTTGATTCTTGAATGTTTATTTATGAGATAGATCTTTTATGGTTTATATTTCTTGATTCATGTATTGTTTCGATGTTTGATTTGTCGTAGACGTAATCGGCACGATAAATGCTTAGATCTTGAATTCATGTTTTCAAATTGTATACTCCATGATTAGAACTATTCTATCTGATTGATCCTTAATCAAGAATCGCAGAATTTAATTGTTGAAAATAATATCATCGAAGGGGATCCCAGATCCCTACACCATCTTAATCTATTTAAATTTCGATTCTCTGTTTACTGAATTATTTTCTATTTGCAAAACATCATCCTAATCCACAAATTTATTGAATTAATTAATCTAAAATTATATTAAATAATCTTATATATATTTTGTTCCCTGAGGATTCGACCTCGGACTCCCGAGAAATTTACTACTTGTGCGATTCTCCTGCACTTGGGAGAACAATTTTATTTTTGCATCATTAGCTCTTGCTAAAACAAAATTCAAGATGGAAAAAATTTTTGCTTCCTATTTTGTGGCTAAATCACTTGGCTTTGCTCTCAATAACACACTCTAGTGGCCTTTTCTGATCTTGGTCTTCTTTGCTCTTGGATCTCAGTGAACCACTTACCTGGCTTCCACATCTAGACTTCATGGTAGGGATGCTCCTTACTATCTTTCATCATTGATGACAACAATAGCGATTCCTCCTCGATCTTGATTTGGATTGATCAGTCAGTAGAAACAAGGAACAAGAGCCTGGCCTCACACGAGAGGTATCGGTTTCTCGTACCATGAGGATGATAGTGTTATTTTGATGATCAACACAATAATTGAGGAAATATCTAATTAGTACTATAAGTTAACGTAATACATCACTACTGAGTTCGACACTCTCGATACATTAGAAGAATGAGATCAAGATGTCCTTCAACGATTAATAATGAGATTAAATTTGTGATAGAAAAGGGATGGAGAATTCTAAATTCTAATTTAGCAAAGTTTCAAGTGAAATGTATTCTTAAGGGCAAAATAGTAATTTTAATTGCTAAGAGTATGTAGCACTACCGTGGCATACATTCAAAACTGCTTCAAATATATTTCATTGATTGTATGGATAAGTCTAACCTTAAGATGCAGCAAAGTGTGGATCAAAATTGTGTCTCTGAAAACCCGGAGAGGGTCGACCTCAATAGAACTTGAGTCGACCCCACTATGGCTTTGAGTCGACCCCAGTGAAAAACAGTTGAAATACAAGATTCTGTATTTTCTGAGAGGGCCGACCCCATTGTAGCAGGAGTCGACCCCAGTGAAAGTTAGGTTGACCCCAGTGAAAGTTGAGTTGACCCCAAGTATGATGAACAGTAGGTTGAGTCGACCCCAGAAAAATTTGGGTTGACCCCAGCACGGGCAGAAGCATAACGGCTAGTTCTGCAAAAGTACTTTTTGACCTTCCAACAGCGAGTAACGGCTAGTTTTTGAAATCTAACCAATGGGGGTGACCAATGAATGAGGAAAAGTATTTAAAGTGACACTATTCATCAAAGAAAGACATCTTTTTACAAAAAAAATCAAAGCTCATTCAAGAAAGAAAAAGCCCTAGCATTCTTCACTCAAGAGCTTCATTCAAAGAGCTAAAAGGAAGTGGGTGAGCAGATTCTGAGAGACATTAAGAGCTCCACCAACCCTTGAAGAGTGAAGCAATCTTGACAAAGAAGGGAGAAGTCTTATCAAAGCGATAACTATATTCTAAACTCTTCTTTGTAGTTCATAGTTGTTATATTTGCTCATCTAGGAGTTTCAACTTTCTTCTTCTTAATCACCTTGTAAAGGTTTGTTTGTGAGCCCGTAAAACCAACGGTGTAGGTTTGTTGGTGAACCCGTAAAACCAACTGTGAAGGTTTATTGGTGAGCCTGTAAAACTAACATAGATTTTTGGTGATCCCGAAAAACCAAAGTGTAAAGATTTTTGGATTGTGAGCCTGGAAAACAATCCAACTGTAATCCGCGGGATTATAGTGAATTCTCAAGGGGTTGCTTGGGGAGTGGACGTAGGTGCTTAGGAGAGCACCGAACTACTATACTTTTTGTGTGTTTGCATTGGTTATTGTTTTAACTTCACTCACTCATCAATTAACTCAATTAAGGTAGTAAAAATTTAGAGAAACCAATTCACCCCCCCTCTTGGCTTGTCACCTTGGGCAACAAGTGGTATCAGAGCTTGGTGCTCTCATAGTATTTGTTGATATCATAATCAAGAGACAAAGATCATGACAACCCAAGTAGGATGTTCTATGAACGAGGGGCAATCCACAAATAGACCTCCTCTGTTTAATGGCACTAATTACATATATTGGAAAGCTAGGATGAGGATATTCATTCAAGCTCTAGACTATGACTTGTGGAATATCATAACTAGAGGACCACACCCACCCACAATTAGTACAGAGGGTACAATTATTTCCAAACCAGAAATGGATTGGAATGAGAGTGATAGAAGACTAGCACAACTAAATGCTAAAGCAATTAATGTATTTTACTGTTCACTAGATGTAAGTGAATTTAATAGAATATCTACATGCATCTCCGCGAAAGAAATTTGGGATAAACTGGAGGTCATACATGAAGGAACTAATCAAGTCAAAGAGTCAAAAATAAATATATTAGTACATAAATATGAGTTATTTAAAATTGATGACCCAAAGATTGATTTAAAGATTGATTTTGATGATCACAAAACTTTGAAGTATAAATACTAATGTTTGTGTTGTAAGGAGAAAAATATTTATTTTGCAAGCAACATAGCAAGTTGGAAGAATACAAGAAGGCCTCCAAAGCTCTCAAGAAAAGTTGGAAGAAAGCTACAATTTATTGGCCCAAAATTCAAGTTTAAAGTATTCAAGTTGGAGGAGCAAATTCTAAAGAAAAATTCAAAAAAATAGTTCTCGAGTCGACTCCTCGAAAATTTGAGTCGACTCCGATACATGCCGAGTCGGCTCCCGACGTTTCCGAGTCGACTCAAAAGAGTAACAGACAGAAAGACAGAGAAGCTATTTTGGACCCTGAGAGCCGAGTCGACTCCCGAAGAACTCGAGTCGACTCCGATGGTTGGCAGATCGACTCCTAAGGAAGCGAGAGTCGACTCCTGGACAAAAGCAAGCCAAAAAGTCAGAGAGCCAAATTTCGGACACTGAGAGCCGAGTCGACTTCCGCAAAGTCCGAGTCGACTCCAAGGCAGCGCAACCCCAAAAACAGAAGACTACATTTTCATCTCTGAGAGCCGAGTCGACTCCAAGACAGTTCGAGTCGACTCCGAGACGGCACAAGTCAACAGACAGAAGATCGGAAGTTTGGACTCTGAGTGCCGAGTCGACTTCCAGAATATCCGAGTCGACTCGAGTGAGCAAACTTGAAAAATACATCTCTGGATTCCCTTAAACGAGTCATCTCCAAAAGTGCGAGGTCAGCTCCAGATATTGGAGAGTCGACTCCAGGTTTAGTCGAGTCGACTCCAAGTCGAGACAGCACTTTAATTCAAATCCAGAACAGTTGCCGAGTCGTCTCCAGTCAAACACGAGTCGACTCCTGCAACAGGCGAGTCGACTCCAGATCACGCGAGTCGACTCCGATCCCAACGAAAATATTGTCAGGAGGTACAGACTGTGTTCAACGGCTCTATTTTTGTCTCTAACGGCTAGATTTTTGGTTCCACGCCATCTAAAGCTATAAAATCAAGAGGAGAGCTAGGGGAGAAAGCATGGAAGTGGAAAAGAACATTTAGGAAAGAGATTTCAAAGAGATTACAAGGAAAATCTCCCATAAGCACAAAAGGGCCATTCAAAGTAAAATAGAGAGAAGAAGAGCATTCAAGTGAATCCCAAAGCTTCCTCTCCATCCGTGTGCTACCTCGGTGATCCTCTACTTCGTGCCAAATCAGAAGAGGGTCAAGTAAAGAAGAAGCCGAGCTCCTTCATCTTCAAAACTCGTTTGAGGGCTTCTCTTTACTCTATTTGTTTATATTTCCTATATTTGCTTAGTTAAGAAGCTTGTATTTGCTTTAAATTCTTAGTCTAATATCTTGTAACTTGATTCAATCAAGGAATTGATCAAGAGGTTAAGGTTTGTTGGTGAGCCAAAGGAAAAACCAACGGTGTTAAGGTTTGTTGGTGAGCCAAAGGGAAAACCAACGTTGTAAGGTTGTGGTTGGTGAGCCTTTGGGAAAAACCAACTGGGTTGATTGTGAACCTGGAAAACAATCGTTGTAAGGTTGTGGTTGGCGAGCCTTTGGAAAAACCAACTGGGTTGGATTGTGAGCCCGTGAAAACAATCGGTTGGTTCTAGTCGGTGAGCCTGTGAAAACCGACCGAGTTCGTTGTGATCTCGCAAAACAATAAGTTGGGTTGTGAGCTTGTAAAACAACCGGCTGTAATCTGAGGGATTATAGTAAAATTCCCAAGAGGTCTTGGGGAGTAGATGTTGGTGCTGGGATGCACCGAACCACTATACTTTTGTTGTGTTTGTGATGCTCTTTGTTATCTAACTTCCTCACTCACTTACTTACTTAGATACTATGCTTGCTTAACTCTTCTCCGTGCATCTTTTAGTTGCAAGCATATTCAATTTACTTAATCAAGTCTCATTCAATATAACAGCATTAAGGTTCATTGTATTGAATTGCATACTTGGGCAAACATAGACTAATCTTTTATTGAGTCCGCTGCTTAATAGTTGATTAGATTAGAATCATACTCTTGCTAAGTTTAAATTCCACTATGCATCCATACAACTTAGCTTAATTAACTCTAAAAGATTAGAAGTAGTTGAAAAGTTTTTAAAAGACCCAATTCACCCCTCCCCCCTCTTGGGTTGTCACCTTGGGCAACAAGTGGTATCAGAGCAGGTGCTCTTCTATTAAGTATAGACTTAACCGACTAGAGCTAAAGATTATGACAACCCCACATAACATATTATTTGCCGAGGGACTTTCCATAAACAGACCTCCACTGTTTGATGGAACTTATTATATTCAATGGAAAGCTAGAATGAAAATTTTTGTTCAATCACAAAACTATAAAATGTGGAATATCATTATAGATGGACCTCACACACTCTCTCAAAATGTCAATGAAAAAGAGTTAGCACAATTGAATGCTAACGCTATGAACTTTCTATATTGTGCTATCCATGAATCTATATTTCATAAGATTTCTGCATGCTCATCTGCTAAAGAAATCTAGGATACTCTAACAATTATTTATGATAAATCTCAGATTAGCTCACATATGCTTCAATTGCGTACTAACAATGAGATTCCAGAATCTTCCACATTAGCCGAGTCGACTCCCAGTCTGTCTGAGTCGACTCCAAGTATTTCAGAGTCGACTCCCAAGCTAGCCGAGTCGACTCCAACAAGGCCCGAGTCAACTCTGAGGCGGATCAGTTCAAAAAACAAAGAGTTCGGTGATGGAAACAAGGATCCATTCCAAAACACCGAAAGATTCAAAAGCTTCCTAAAGACAAAGAAGAAGAGGAAGCAAGAAGAAAAAAAGAAAGAGATAAAAAGGAAGAAAGTTTTGACCAAGGAAGAGTCGAGCAAGAAAATGAAAGCTAGGAGCAACAATGATGATATTAGCTCCAAAGAACTATAAGAGGTAACTAACTTTTGCTTTATGGCACAAGAAGATAAGGTAAAAACTGAATCCACTTTTACATCAACTGATTTTCAAGAAGAATTTTCTTATGATGAACTTTTAAATGCTTTTCATGATTTGTATGGTGAATATAAAAAATTAGCTATGAAAAATAAAAATCTTAAAAAGCTAAATTTGGAAATTTCAAAAGAAAGAAATTCTATTGCTGAAATACAAGACAAACTAAATTCTGAAAATAAAAGCTTAAGGTTAAATTCAGAAGAATTGATTCAGAAAAATCACAGCTTAATCAAAGAAAATCAAAACTTAAGTGAAGAAATTAACCAATTGAAGTCTTTTGTTAACAAATTTACTGTAAGTTCAGAAAGATTAAAAATGATGTTTGAAAGCCAACATGCTGATTTTGATAAATCAAAATTTGACTTAACTCCTTCACTTAGCAATGAATCCCTAAAGAAAAAGGTTTTAAATACGTCAAGCAAATCATCAAAAAGGATAACGTATTTCAAACATCAAAAGAATGGACATAACAACCTTACCTATAGTTCTAGTACAATTAAATCAAATGGTAAAGTTATTACTACTAAACAGATGTGGGTTCCAAAAGGAACCATATGTCCTAACTCTCAAGGACCCAAGCAAGCTTGGGTACCCAAAATGAAAATATGAGGATGTAGATGTAGGTGTGCCAAGATACCCATGAAACAAATAGAACTTTCATACAAATGGGTATTCTAGACACACGTTAAAGAGTGAAACTTAAAATAATTAAAATAGAAGAAATAAATTCAAAGTTCTTCATTTTTCTATACTTTTCTATATTAAGGGATACTTTGTTAATGATTAATCAATTTTCTTACATTATCTTTTTGAGTCCTCTATATGCTTGATTGAGAGTTCGTATCCAAGGCATTATCTTCTATGGATCATAGACATAAGAATATGTACTTAATATGCTCTTAAAAAAAAAAATTATGCATTATAAATACTAATATTAAAGAATTTTTCTTTTGGGGGCATATAAAATTAACTTATGCTAGTTTGGACTTAATTTCAAAAGACCTTGCCTTTGGCTTACTTAGATTATCTTCTGAAAGGTCAAAGTTTGCTATGCATGTTAACTAAGGAAACAAACAAAAATCAATTTCTAAATCTAAAGATGTTGTTTCCAACACTAAGTTTTCAAAAAGCTTACATTGGCCTTGTTCTTGGCACTTAAATTGAAATATTTTCTGCATTGGCACAAACTCACAAAAAGCGATCAAATGAAAAAGGTTTGCAAACTATGAAAGTAAAAGAAGTATCATGGCATAGTCTTGAAAACCAATTTTGTATTAAGTTGTGCGCAGAAAATAATATTGAATACAATTGTTTCTTCACCAAGAACACCATAAGTAAAATAGGATTAATAGAATCCTTGAAGAAATGAAAAAGGTAATGTTGTATGATAGTCATCTACTTAAATGATTTTTTGTTAAAAGCTATCATCATTATTTGTCATATATATGGTTTCTATGAAAACTCCATTTGATCTTCTGAAAAATAGAAAATGGTCTATTGCATATCTTTCATATTTTTCAGTAGTATATGTTATGCTTGATATGGTCGGTTGAAAATAATACCAAATCTGATAAAGATATTTCTATCTTTGGATATAATTCATCAAGCAATGCATATAGAACATTCAATGAAAAGATTCTAGTTGTAGAAATATTAATTCATTTTATTCTTTATGAGACTAATGATTTATTATCAAGATACTAAAATCAAATTATATATATATGGTTAATCTTTTACATATAACAATCTGAAAACTTGTTAATAATTAGAACCAAATTGAGTTTTTCAGAAATGCACTTAATAAAAAATTTGATGACTACTAAAAGACTAAATCAAGAAAAGATGAAATAGATCTTGATGAAATTCTTGCATGATTAGAAGTAAAGATCACCATTATCATTTGCTTGCTTTATGAGCTTTATATTCTGTCAAATGAATGTGTAGAATGCACTCCTATGTGGTTATTTCATTAAAAAAAGGGATCTATGTAAAATAACCATCTTATTTGAAAATACTCATTATAAATATGATAAAGCAATATATGATTTGGAACAAGCATCAAAAGCATGATATAAAAGCTTGAGTAACTTTTTGATAAAAAGTAATAATGATAAATCTATACATTAAAAAGAAGAATTTGTGATATCTTGCTTGCTCAAAGCATACATTGATGGCATCATTTTTGGTTCTACTAATGAAGATTTATATTGAGATTTTACTAAGCTCATGCAAAGTGAGTTTGAAATATGTATAATGAATGAATTAACGTTTTCTTTCGAACTCCAAATTAAGACAAACAAGAAAGGAGATCTTCATTGACCAAAGTTAGTCCACAAGAAAACTCTTATAGAGGATTGGCATGAAGAAGGTATGTCTATGACCCCATCTTGTAGAATTTGAAAAGGATGAGCAAAGTAGATCTATTGTTTTAAAGCTGTATTGAAGCATGATAGAATAATTATTTCATCATACAGCTAGTAGACCAGATTGTATGCTCATTATGTGCCCTTGTACAAGACTTCAATCTAACTTTAATGAATCATATTTTATTGATAACAAATAAATCATAATCTGAATTCTGATAGAAACAACTATTTAAGATAAGTTGATTAAAACTTAGCTAGCGTGTCTTATTGATAATTATCTTAAGCAAATAAAATCTAAAACTAAATTGATTTTGAAAATAAGAAATTGATTTGACCTTGATAAATCTTCCTATTGCCTCACATGCTTGTCCTTGAACCATGTTGGTTAATGAAACTATCTCTTTAGTTCCAGTGATATGTGCTTGCTTATATTTAGGCAATCTCTTGAGTAAAGTGACTCAATATTCAACTATTCTCATGTCTTATATTGAGTCATCTAGTTAAAAATATGTTGGATGAATGATTTGTATCTTGAAGAAACTAATGACTTTCTTTCAAGAAAGAAAAGGAGTTTGTTAATAATGCAGGATCCTTAAGCAAGAAAATGAGAGATTTCAACTTGAAGGACACCTTCATATAAGATACAATAAACATTCACATGCAAACAAGAGAGAGGACCTTCTTCAGCCAAAAGTTCACACATAAGAAATCTAGTTTGGCTTGAAGAATATAGAATGAATAGGTAATTTTAGATACCTCTCTCATAAATTAATTGAGCAAAGTCAATAACTTAAATCTTATTATGGCATTATTAAATTCTTTAATTATTAATTTTTGATATCATGTCTATATATGTATTAATTGACTTATGCCTTTAGAAATTGATTCATGATTTGCTCAAACTAAAATGTTTCCTTGCCTATATCATAACCATGAAATACACAAGTTTATGCTTAAAATTTTGATTTAAAATAAACATGTGAGAAATTATGAATCCTTGAGCACAATGAAAATGTTGTTTGCATGATATACATCTATATGATACATAAGATTATTTCTTTATTCTGCTCTTTCGTGTAAATTACTTGAGAATAACAAAAAAAAGAGAGAGATAAAGAAAAGAAAATGGATATTATTCAAGAGAAGTAAAATCTAAGTAAAGGCAAATACTCCAATCTTAAAGAAAAGCCAAACAAGCATAATATATTCGGTACATTTGTGTGACATGTGTGAGCATTCTTTTGGATGGGATAAAATCCGTAATTAATTACACTTAAACAGGAAGAGTTTGAAGTGAACTTTTTAATACTTCTATATTGCTCATCATAGGGATGGTGCCAATGGCCTAGTGGTAGTACCCGGCACTATTTGACCCAACTATTCGGTGTAGGGTATATTAGGGACGGCACAAGAGGGAGGCTAGTGGTAGTACCTCGTGCCCCTTCCAACTCTACCGGATAGGGAGCAAATAGAGTATAGAGCATAAGAAAGTAAAAATGAAAGACAAAGTAAATGAAAGTATATAAGAAGAATCAAGTCAAATGTTTTAATCACTTGAAAACACACTTTAAGGATGAAATCAATGCAAGATTATATTTAAATAGGGGAAGTTTATTTGAAAAGAATTGATTTTGATCCTTGACATGCTTGTTCTTAATATTTTAATGCATGACTAAACACATAATATATTTTGCATGTGGCATGATGTCTTGAATTATGGGTTCTCTATATTTTGTAATGCTCCATGCTTGGATAATTTGATTGAATGTTTGAAATACTACATAAAATCTTTGTTTGGTATTATTGAAAAGAAATTTCAGATTTGTCATTGCAATCTGAAAGTTGAATAAATCTGTAAAAAGGAGAAGAGAAGTATATCTTTATATAGGCAAAATAAATTGAGTTTGTTTTATCCTTTAACTTGCCTAACCTTGGTATATAATGTTCTAATTTATACCAAAACTCAATATTAAATACAAAGATTCTGAAAGTACTCTAATGTTATTGAAATATGTGTTTTCAATCTTAGTGATTTAAGATGAGCTACAATGTCGAAGATACATATCTCAAATTACAATTTTGAAAGCCTTCTTGGAAATTCTTATAAAAATTCAGAATCTGATTTTGTATAAAAGCTTAAACTTAACTTAAAAATGCTTATATCGTTACATCTTTGTAACCTTAGTTATATGCTTTAATGATCGCGTCATTTAGGAGAATAACTCAATATGATTTCTAAATAAAAATTTTAACATAAGAAAAACAGAATTAATTTTGACGCCTTGATTGATTGTCTCGATACGCATCCGAAATATATCTTTTCTTATCGTTAAAATGTACTAATATTGGTCTAAATGATGTGTCTTTCAATGATCTTGATTGCAAACAAATATTTTAAATATATGATTTTATTTTGATATTAAAAAAATTTATTATGTTTCATGTATACATTGCTGTGAATCTATGAGTAAGAAATTAGATCCTATAAACACTCACTTGAATGATCTTCTATATCCCTTTCTGCATGATTGTTGCTTCCATCACTAAAAGAAAGAGCTATTATTAAAAGAATGAATGATCTTAAGTCTAGAAACATTTCAGCTCACTCAAAGATTCTTAAAAGAAAGAAAATATAAATGCTTTTGAAAGAATTTGAGCTTCAAATGAATCATTTTCTGATCAATATTTCAGTACATTTCTCAAAAATTAAGAGGAAGCATAACTTATTCTTGAAAGATTAAAAAGAGTGATTGCTATAAATTTTGAATAATTCTAGATCACTCTACATTCTCGATATCATAGAATTTCAGTTTTATTCACGCTTGTCATTAAAATCTGAAATTCAACAAAAGAAAAGAATGATTAAAGAGGAATGCATCTATTGAGGGGGAGAAAGAAAATCTCAGAAGGAGAGATCTTATGGAACTTAATCGCATAAATCTATAACTAAAGGAGAGAGAAAGAATACTAAATGAAAAGTGATCCTAATACTCTCCAATATGTATCATCTGAAATTTAAATCTGAAAATCTTTATGATACACCTTGAGGCTTGTTATTTGGTTAATATATCTTATGCATAAATTATGAACCAAATTGCAATTCAAACAGTTGATCTTAAGAGCCTCTAACTTACTGAAAAAGGGGGAGAATAATGTGTTGAATTCTCTTGAGTAGCTCTAAGATATATCATAAATTGCATGAATTCATGTTTTGGCATGTATGCCACAATATTTTTACACCATAAAAGAACTTTGCAATCATACTTAATATATTGCTCTTATACTCTGAAAATTAGTTAAATTGCTCTCAAGTTGCTAAAATACTTAATATATTGGGCAAAAGATCTTAAATGAACAAGCTTTCATACTTATTATTGAAGAGAGGTTAGATTTCCATTCGTGCTTTCCTTGAATATCATTTGTGGTACTTCTTGAATTAACCTAAGAAAGATTCCACCTACACTTGAGTTGAAAACTATCCTTGGAATCACATTCGATGTGTTCTCCTTTGAAATTATCCTAATTAGCTCTGATCTATGCTCATTAATCTTTTTTATTGTCTTGAGTTATATGATTCATATTCTTGCAATAATTAGACAGGCAAATCAGAGTACTATAAGGAAAAGAAATACTTGAGTATTCTTATCTTTGTGCTTAATGTTTCACTATCTTTTTGATGTTGTCAAAAAGGGGGAGAAATATCTGAGTATATGCTCATAATGCTTTATGTGTTGATTATGTTAAGATTAAATCTAAAAGCATTATCATGAAGTATATTTTAAAGATATATATTTTCTACTTCAAACAACTTAGCTATGCATTACTTCTAGAACACAATATATTTTATATTGCATATACTCCAAGTTTTGTCATCATCAAAAAGGAGGAGACTGATGACCCAAAGATTGATTTAAAGATTGATTTTGATAATCACAAAACCTTGAAGTATAAATACTAATGTTTGTGTTGCAAGGAGAAAGATATTTATTTTGCAAGGAACATAGCAAGTTGGAAGAATACAAGAAGGCCTCCAAAGCTCTCAAGAAAAGTTGGAAGAAAGCTACAATTTATTGGCCCAAGTTTCAAGTTTAAAGTATTCAAGTTGGAGTAGCAAATTCTAAAGAAAAATTCAAAAGAATAGTTCTCGAGTCGACTCCTCGAAAATTCGAGTCGACTCCGATACATGCCGAGTCGGCTTCCGACGTTTCCGAGTCGACTCAAAAGAGTAACAGACAGAAAGACAGAGAAGCTATTTTGGACTCTGAGAGCCGAGTCGACTCTCGAAGAACTCGAGTCGACTCCGATGGTAGGCAGGTCGACTCCTAAGGAAGCGAGAGTCGACTTTTGGACAAAAGCAATCTAAAAAGTCAGAGAGCCAAATTTCGGACACTGAGAGCCGAGTCGACTCCCGCAAAGTCCGAGTCGACTCCAAGGCAGCGCAACCCCAAAGACAGAAGACTACATTTTCATCTCTGAGAGCCGAGTCGACTCCAAGACAGTTCGAGTCGACTCCGAGACGGCACAAGTCAACAGACAGAAGATCGGGAGTTCGGACTCTGAGTGCCGAGTCGACTCTTAGAATATCCGAGTCGACTCGAGTGAGCAAACTTGAAAAATACATCTCTGGATTCCCTTAAACGAGTCGTCTCCAAAAGTGCGAGGTCAGCTCCAGACATTGGGGAGTCGACTCCAGGTTTAGTCGAGTCGACTCCAAGTCGAGACAGCACTTTAATTCAAATTCAGAACAGTTGCCGAGTCATCTCCAGTCAAACACAAGTCGACTCCTGCAACAGGCGAGTCGACTCCAGATCGCGCGAGTCGACTCCGATCCCAACGGAAATATTGTCAGGAGGTACAGACTGTGTCCAACGGCTCTATTTTTGTCTCTAACGGCTAGATTTTTGGTTCCACGCCATCTAAAGCTATAAAATCAAGAGGAGAGCTAGGGGAGAAAGCATGGAAGTGGAAAAGAACATTTAGGAAAGAGATTTCAAAGAGATTACAAGGAAAATCTCCCATAAGCACAAAAGGGCCATTCAAAGTAAAATAGAGAGAAGAAGAGCATCCAAGTGAATCCCAAAGCTTCCTCTCCATCCGTGTGCTGCCTCGGTGATCCTCTACTTCGTGCCAAATCAGAAGAGGGTCAAGTAAAGAAGAAGCCGAGCTCCTTCATCTTCAAAACTCGTTTGAGGGCTTCTCTTTACTCTATTTGTTTATATTTGCTATATTTGCTTAGTTAAGAAGCTTGTATTTGCTTTAAATTCTTAGTCTAATATCTTGTAACTTGATTCAATCAAGGGATTGAATCAAGAGGTTAAGGTTTGTTGGTGAGCCAAAGGAAAAACCAACGGTGTTAAGGTTTGTTGGTGAGCCAAAGGAAAAACCAACGTTGTAAGGTTGTGGTCAGTGAGCCTTTAGGGAAAACCAACTGGGTTGATTGTGAACCCGAAAAACAATCGTTGTAAGGTTGTGGTTGGTGAGCCTTTGGAAAAACCAACTGGGTTGGATTGTGAGCCCGTGAAAACAATCGGTTGGTTCTAGTCGGTGAGCCTGTGAAAATCGACCGAGTTCGTTGTGATCTCGTAAAACAACAAGTTGGGTTGTGAGCTTGTAAAACAACCGGCTGTAATCTGAGGAATTATAGTGAAATTTCCAAGAGGTCTTGAGAAGTGGATGTAGGTGCTGGGATGCACCGAACCACTATACTTTTGTTGTGTTTGTGATGCTCTTTGTTATCTAACTTCCTCACTCACTTACTTACTTAGATACTATGCTTGCTTAACTCTTCTCCGTGCATCTTTTAGTTGCAAGCATATTCAATTTACTTAATCAAGTCTCATTCAATATAACAGCATTAAGACTCATTGTATTGAATTGCATACTTGGGCAAACGTAGACTAATCTTTTATTGAGTCCGCTGCTTAATAGATGATTAGATTAGAATAATACTCTTGCTTAGTTTAAATTCTACTATGCATCCATACAACTTAGTTTAATTAACTCTAAAAGATTAGAAGTAGTTGAAAAGTTTTTAAAAGACCCAATTCACCCTCCCCCCTCTTGGGTTGTCACCTTGGGCAACAAAAATAGAATCTACTGAGTCCATAACTGAAATGTATACTCGATTCACGAAAATCATAAATGGGCTAAAGAGTTTAGGAATGTCTTATACTAACTATGAACTAGTGCGAAAAATTCTCAGGTCTCTACCAAGAGTTTGGAAGGCCAAGGTAACTGCAATTCAAAAAACAAAGGACCTCAATACACTGCAATTGGAAGAACTTATAGGATCACTCATGACCCATGAGTTGACCATGAGGCAAAACTCAGAAGATGAGGTCAAGAAAAGAAAGATCATTGCCTTGAAGTCTACCACTCCAAAATAGGAAACTGAATCAGAAGAATCTGATGATGAGGAGAAATATGATGAAGAAGGAATGGCTATGCTTGCAAGAAAATTCAAAAAATTTATGAGAGGAAAGAAGAAATTTCATAAAAGGAAGCTCTTTCTCAAAGGTAGCTCAAGCAAGAAAAAGGGTAAGGACAAAGAAAAAGAAAGAGAAACGCCAATTTGCTATGAGTGTAACAAGCCCGGGCATTTCAAGATAGATTATTCGGAATTGAAATGGATGGCAAGAAAACTTAAGAAGAGGAACCTCATGGCTGAATAGAGTGAAAGTAAGGAGTCAAGTTCGGAAGAGGAAGATCAACAAGAGGCGGCCCAAATCTGCTACATGGCCAATGACGATGCGGTAGATTCTGAACTTGAATGTGATTTTACAGTAGAAGAGTTACATGATGCATTTTTAGAACTCATGGAAGAATACAAGAAATTAATCAATAAAAATAAAGTTCTAAAAGATGAAAATCAATCTCTTATGAAAGAAAAGCTAAAACTATCTAATGACTATGAAACATTAAGTAGAAGATTCACCAATGAAACCAAAAGTCAAATTGCTGAAAATGTCAAGTTAAAAGAAGATGCAGAAAAATACAAATCCTTAGTGGACAAGTTTACACTTAGCTCAACTAAATTAAATATGATTCTTGATAGAAAAAAAGTTGTATATGAAAAAAGTTGGGTTAGGATATAAAACAAATAGGAAGCAAAAATACTTAAAGAACATATTTGTGAAAGCCAAAAATGAAAATATAACTTGTCATTGCTGCAATAAAGTAGGACATAAAGCATATGAATGTAATTATAGAAAGTCTAGCTATAACAAATTGAGTGATAATTATAAGCCAAAATTCAAGAATATTTGGGTTCCAAAAGGAACATCAAATACTAACCCTAAAGGACCCAACATAGTTTGGGTACCTAAAGCATATTCTTGATCTTGATTGCAGGGATGTCTTGCAGCTAATAAGGGGGATAGGCGATGGTATCTAGATAGCGGCTGTTCAAGACACATGACAGGTGACATAGAACAATTTGTCACCTTGAAATCTAAGAAGGGTGGAGTGGTAACCTATGGAGACAATGGAAAAGAATTTATCATTGAAAAGAGTAAAATTTATATTACTCCATCCACCTTTATAGAAAATATTTTATTAGTTAATGGTCTGAAACCTAACTTACTTAGCATAGTCAATTTTGTGATAAAGGTCTTAAAGTCACATTTGAAGCCTCAGTATGCATAATCACAAATCCTAAAGATAATAGCATTGTACTTATAGGATAAAGGCATGGAAATATTTACATAGTAGATCTTCATGATTTAGGCAAGAAAAATGGATTATGCTTAATTACTAATGAAGAAAGAAAAAGTGAAACAAGTTGGCTTTGGCATCGTAGACTAGGACATGCTAGTATGGACTTAATATCAAAACTAGTCAAAAAGGATTTGATAAAAGATGTGCCAAAATTGATCTTTGAAAAAGACAAAATGTGTAGACCATGCTCATTAGGAAAGCAAACAAAATCATCCTTCAAATCAAAGAATATAGTATCAACCACTAGGCCTTTTGAACTCATACACATAAATCTATTTGGGCCTACTAGAACTGCGAGTCTAGGAGGAAAAAAGTATGGACTAGTTATAGTAGATGATTTTTCAAGATATACATGGGTTTCATTTCTTGCACATAAGAATGAAGCATTTTCAGCATTTTTGAAATATTATAAAAATATCATAACTGAAAAGAAGCTCACCTTAATAGCAATTCGAAGTGATCATGGAACTGAATTTGAAAATCAACACTTTGAAGAATTTTGTAATGAAAATGGTATTTCACATCAATTTTCAGCACCTCGAACGCCTCAACAAAATGGGGTTGTTGAAAGAAAAAATAGGACCTTGGCAGGAATAGCACGCGCAATGTTGTGCGAGTCAAATCTTCCAAAGTACTTTTGGGCTGAAGCTATAAGTACTGCTTGCCATATTCTAAATCGTGTTTTAATACGACCTATAACCAAGAAAACGCCTTATGAACTTTGGAAGAACAAGAAACCAACTGCTAAATATCTTAGAGTATTTGGATGTAGATGCTTCATTTTAAACAATGGCAAGGAGGATCTAAGTAAATTTGATGCCAAGTCAGATGAAGGTATCTTCTTAGGATACTCTACATCTAGCAGGGCATACAGAGTGTTCAACAAAAGAACTCTTGTAGTTGAAGAGTCAATTAATATCATTTTTGATGAGTCTGATAGTGAGTCTCCTAGGAGAAAAAATACTCTTGATGATGATGCAGGAATTATTGACTTTGAAAAATTGAATCTTGATGACGTGCCAAATCAAGAAAAAAAAAATGATCGCGTGCCACCACAATCTCAAGACTTGCCAAAGGAATGGAGGTACGCATATATGGACACCCTAAAGACTTAATCATTGGTGATCCATCTCAAGGGGTAAGAACTCGATCCTCTCTTAGAAATTTAAATGACTATCTTGCTTTTGTTTCACAAATAGAACCTAAGACTTATGAAGAAGCTGAAAAAAATATAAATTGGATAAATGCTATGCAAGAAGAATTAAATCAATTCAAAAGAAGCAATGTATGGACATTAACTGAGAGACCAAAGCATAATTCTGTAATTGGAACAAAATGGATCTTTAGAAATAAATTAGATGAAAATGGGGTAGTTATAAGAAATAAAGCTAGACTTGTAGCTAAGGGATACAATCAAGAAGAAGAAATAGATTTTGAGAAAATATTTGCTCCCGTGGCCAGATTAGAAGCTGTTACGGGGGAACTTAGCCACCATGCCCCACGTGACCGGCACGCGCGCCCAGGAAGACTACGGCTGCCCCTTGATCCAGCAATCCGACCTCGGGTCGGATATCTTCGGCTCCGCAGCCCGACCCCGAGTCGGCTGCCCCTTGATCCAGCAGTCCGACCTCGGGTCGGATATCTTCGGCTCCGCAGTCCGACCCCGAGTCGGCTGCCCCTTGATCCAGCAATCCGACCTCGGGTCGGATATCTTCGGCTCCGCAGCCCGACCCCGAGTCGGCTGCCCCTTGATCCAGCAGTCCGACCCCGAGTCGGTTGCCCCTTGATCCAGCAATCCGACCTCGGGTCGGCAATCTCTTGACAACAACAGACTGTTCTCCTGAGGCACGCCGCGGCCCCCTGCTCCACTACTCCCTGCAACGGCCGAATCCGGCGCTGCCCCACGATCCCCTGTAACAACCGTACAAAGCGGAGCTCCACTACGCCCTGCCATGGCCGTACCCGGCGCTGCCCCACGACGCCCTGTAACGGCCACGTCAGTGGCAACCCCATCGTGCCACACGATGACCAATCCCCAGAAAAACCCCCCAGCCTGATATATATGGGGCTGGGGGGGAAGGGGGAGGGTAAGCAAGATTCTCCATAGCATCATCCTACCTGCTACCTCTCCTTCTCCTTCGATTTCCTCTAACTTGATCGTCGGAGGGCCCCCACTACCCCAGTGGTGGTGCGAGGCTTGCTTGCAGGTTTCCCGGCGGAAGGTGGAGCGCAACCAAAGCAATTCAAAGGGAACCCCGTTCACACCGCTGTGCCAATCGTTCTCGGTTTGGACCCCCAGCAACAGTTGGCGCTAGAAGGAGGGCCCGGATCTCAGAGCGATCGTAATGGCACGGCGAGGTGGTCGTGGAGCTTCCAATGCTTCCGGTCGCGGGGCCTCTTGCGCCACTGGCCGGGAGGCCGCTGCATCTCCAACACGCTCTCAGCAACACTCCACCGCCCCACCGCCCATTCAGATGGTCGAAGCCGCCCAGTTCGACCAGCTAACCCAGCAGGTTCGCACCCTCGCGGAGGCGGTGCAGAATCTGCAGGGTGCGATGTCCCGGGCGCCGCAGCAGGCTCAGGAGCCGCCGCTGCCTGAGCGTTCGCCTGTCCTCCTCAACCCGCACTCCTTTCTCTCCCATGGGGAGGAGCGCCGGCGCGAGGAGGATTCTCGAGCACGCTCCATTCTGCCGGGACCTTCCCACCAGAGCTGCGCGGGGTACGAGAGGCGGGCCCGGGCGCGTTCCCAGACCCCCCAGTCCTCGAGGAACCCGCACTCCAGTCGGTCCCCCTCTCGCCGCTCCTTGTCTCCCGCCCACCGGTCGCGCTCCCTGGACCGGCGGGTGGACGATCTCCACCGACAACTCCAGGTCCTGAAGGGCCATTCCAAAGATCCCTTCGCCGACTTAGAGATCTCCTCCCAGCCGGCACTCGCCTCGAGGATCCTGCGGACCCCGAATCCGCCGGGGTTCAAAATGCCGGCGATCGAGCCCTATGATGGGGCGGCGGATCCGCGGGATCACGTCGAGAGTTTCAGGACCCTTATGCTCCTCCACGGAGCATCAGATCCCCTTCTCTGCAAGGCTTTCCCGGCAACCCTCCGTGGCCCGGCGAGGGCATGGTTCGCCGGGCTGGAGGCTGACTCAATCCGGTCCTTCGACCAGTTCACTCGCCTCTTCATCACTCATTTCGCCGTCAGTAGCCGGCGGCGACTGGTCTCCGACTCCCTCTTTGATGTCCGGCAAAACGAGGGAGAAAGCCTGCGGGATTATCTTACCCGCTTCAACAGGGCTACGCTGGAGGTCCGGAACCTGAGTCAGGAGGTAGCTCTTTCAGCCCTGAAGCGTGGCTTCCGAAAGGGCAGACTCACCTTCTCCCTGGACAAACGCCTGCCGCGGAGCTTCCCAGAGCCGTTGTCCCGGGCGAACCAGTATGCGGACGCCGAGGAGGCGGCCGCCCACCGGAGCAAGGAGGCCGCCGAGATCCCACAAAAGCTTGGGAAGAAAAGGCGGAAAGAGGCACGCCAGAGGAGGAGCCCGACGCCTCAGCGTCGGCGCAGAAGCCCGTCGCCGGCGAAGAACCACGGCGCCCCACGCCCTCGTTCTCCGCCCCGACGTTTTCACCGGTACACCCCTCTCCTGACTCCCCGGGCCCAGATCCTTATGGAGATCAAGGGGCGGGAGGACCTCCTGGCCCCGAGATAGATGCGGAGGATCCCTGGGAAGAGGCCCTCCCGGGCGTACTGTGAGTACCACCGAGACCACGGCCACGACACGGAGGACTGCTTCCAGCTTCGGGACGAGATCGAGGCTCTCATCCGCCGGGGGCGTCTCGGTCGATATGTGAGCGACCGACGTCCCCCCGCAGACCCGCGTCCGGCCGACCCGGCCCCTCCGGAGCCTCGGAAGCAGAATCGACCCGTTGCGGGCGTAATCCACACTATCACTGGGGGCTGCTCCCGGCCCGTGAGGAAAGCAAGGGGCTCGACGGAAGCATTAGGGGCGGCCGTCGCAAAGAGGCAGAGGGTCGGCAATGTAATCACCTTTTGTGATGAGGATGTAAAGGGGGTTCAGACCCCCCACGATGACGCCATGGTGATCTCCCTCACTATGGCAAACTATGATGTAAGGCGTGTTCTTGTGGATAGTGGAAGCTCAGCTGATATCTTGTTTTACGAGGCCTTCCAAAAGATGGGCTTGTCCAGACAATTGTTGCACAAAATATCCACCCCCCTCATAGGATTCACCGGTGATGCTGTCCCGGCGGAAGGTGTCGTTGAGCTGCCTGTGACTGCGGGCGTCGCACCCGCAGAAGCCACGGTGCGACTCGGGTTCTTGGTCGTCCGTGTTCCCTCGGCCTACAACGCTATCCTCGGACGACCCGGACTGAACGCCCTTCGCGCGTTGGTCTCTACGTACCACTTGCTCATGCGGTTCCCCACGGCGGTCGGGATCGGGGAGGTCCGAGGCGACCAACCGACCGCACGGCAATGTTTCCTAGCGACCCTCAAAGGGAAGAAGCCCGCAGAAGCCCTAAGCGTCGAGTCCCTTGATGCCAGAGACGAGGTGGCCTTGCGGCAGGGGGAGCCGGCCGAGGGTGTGGTCGAAGTTCCCCTCGAGGAAGGCCGCCGGGACCGGGTGGTCCGGGTCGGCGCCAATCTCGACCCGGGAGCTCGGGCCCGGTTGGTGGAATTCCTCCGAGCCAATGCCGATGTATTTGCCTGGTCGGCGGCCGATGTACCTGGGATCGACCCGGAGGTCATTTCTCACGCCCTCAACGTCGACCCGACCCACCGGCCAGTGAAGCAGAAGAAGAGACACTGTGCCCCGGATCGGATCCGGGTGGTCGACCAGGAGGTAGACAAACTCTTGGAGGCAGGATTCATAAGGGAGGTGAGTTACCCCGAGTGGCTGGCAAATGTTGTACTTGTCCGGAAGGCGAGCGGGAAGTGGAGGATGTGCGTCGACTATACCGACCTGAACAAGGCGTGCCCTAAGGATAGCTTCCCGCTTCCGCGGATAGACCAACTGGTCGACGCGACTTCCGGATATCAACTGCTGTCTTTCATGGACGCCTTCTCCGGTTACAACCAGATAATGATGGCCCCACAGGACGAGGAGAAAACTGCCTTTATAACGGACCGGGGGCTGTACTGCTACAAGGTAATGCCCTTCGATCTGAAGAACGCTGGCGCCACTTACCAGCGCCTCGTCAACAAAATCTTCAAAGAGCAAATCGGCCGGAACATGGAGGTGTACGTGGACGATATGCTGGTGAAGAGCCGCCAGGCAGACCAGCACATCGTGGATCTGGAGGAGACTTTCACCACCTTACGGAAGTTTCGCATGAAGCTGAACCCAGCGAAGTGCGCCTTTGGCGCTTCGGCCGGGAGGTTCCTTGGTTTCATTGTCAACCAGCGGGGTATCGAAGCCAACCCGGACAAAATCAAGGCCATCCAAGGTATGTCCCCTCTGACCAAAGTAAAGGAAGTTCAGGAGCTCGCTGGAAGGGTCGCCGCGCTCGGACGATTTGTGGCAAAATCGGCCGAACGCTGCCAACCATTCTTCAAGGTGTTAAAACACCCAAAAGACTTCCTCTGGACTGCCGAATGTCAAGCAGCATTCGACCAGCTCAAGGAATACCTGGCGTCTCCTCCCCTACTGTCCAAGCCGCAAGAAGGGGAGATGCTCTACCTCTATCTGGCGGTCTCCCCAACCGCGGTCAGTGCGGTGCTGGTTCGGGAAGAGGCAAAGCTCCAGAAGCCTGTGTACTACATCAGCCGGGTCCTACGGGACGCCGAGACGCGGTATACGAAGGCTGAAAAGATCGCCTTCGCGCTGCTGACCGCGACCAGGAGGCTCCGCCCCTATTTCCAGGCCCATTCTGTCACCCTCTTAACTGATCAACCGTTACGACAGATCCTCGGCAACCCCGAGAATGCGGGACGGCTGGTGAAGTGGGCAGTAGAACTCGGTGAGTTCGACATCCGCTACCAGCCTCGACCCGCGATCAAGGCCCAGGTGCTCGCGGACTTCCTCGCTGAGTGCACGGTGCAGGAGGCGGAACCTAGACCGCCGGAAACGCCCAGCCTCGACCTCCCGACCTGGACGCTTCACATCGATGGGTCGTCGAACCCCGAGGGTGGAGGGGCCGGGCTGGTCCTTACCAGTCCTGATGGAGTGATAGCCGAGTATGCCTTGAGGTTTGGATTTCCAGTTACCAACAACGAGACGGAGTACGAGGCCCTAGTCGCAGGACTCAAACTCACCGGGGAGCTCGGCATCCGGCGTTTGAAGGTCTTCACCGACTCCCAGCTGGTGGTCGGGCAGGTCCGTGGGGAGTTCGAGGCCCGAAGCCCGACCATGCAGAACTACGTCCGGAAGGTGCAAGCACTCATTCCCGACCTCTGCAGTGTCGACATCCAGCAGGTTCCCAGAAGCGAAAATGCCAGGGCCGACAGGTTGTCCCGCTTGGTGGGCGCAGAGGCGCACAACTTGTCGAGGGCAATCTACCTGGAGACCCTGGATGCCCCGAGCATCGGCGAGGCTGGAGCGGTGATGGCGATTGATCCGGAGCCGTCTTGGATGGACCCGCTCGTCGCCTACCTCGCCGAAGGGATCCTCCCTGAAGACGAAGATCAAGCTCAGCGACTTGTCAGGAAGTCTGCCCACTACGTACTCTATGAAGGGAGGCTGTATCGGACCTCGTTTACCGCCCCCCTCTTAAGGTGCCTCCGCCCCTCGGAGGCGGCCTACGTCCTCGGCGAAGTCCATGAGGGCGTCTGCGGATCGCACTCGGGGGCTAGGTCCTTGGCGCACAAGATCATGAGGCAAGGCTATTATTGGCCTACCTTGTTGGAGGACTCAAAGGATCACGTACGGAAATGCGACGCCTGCCAGCGCCACGCCAACGTCCAGAGAGTCCCTTCTGTCCCCTTGGCACCAATCACTACCCCCTGGCCCTTCGCACAGTGGGGAATGGATATCCTCGGACCATTCCCCGTCGCTTCCGCCCAGCGAAAATTCTTGATTGTTGCAATCGACTACTTCACCAAGTGGATGGAGGCAGAGCCGCTGGCCACCATCACGGAGGTGCAAGTCCGGAAGTTCGTGAAGAAAAACATCATTGTCCGATTTGGGGTACCCCGGGTCCTCATCTCGGATAATGGTCGACAGTTCGACAACAAGCATTTCCGTAACTTCTGCGAGGAATTCGGGATCGAGCATCGGTTCACATCTGTGTCGCATCCCCAAACCAACGGTGAGGCCGAGGTGACAAACCGGACAATCCTCCATGGAATTAAGGCACGAATCGGTCGGACGGGGCAAGCTTGGGTCGAAGAACTCGAGAACGTCCTTTGGGCGTATCGGACCACGCATCGGACCCCTACCGGAGAGACGCCTTTCAACCTAACCTATGGCACGGAAGCGGTTGTCCCCGTGGAGCTCGGACTCCCCTCGCCCCGGGTGGCTACGCACCGACCCGAGGCCAATTCGGAGCAACTCCGAGGAAACTTGGACCTCTTGGAAGAAGCGAGGAAAATGGCGCAGGTTCGGATGGCGATGTATCAGCGGAGGGTGGCCCGATATTATAACTCCAAGGTCCGACCAAAACTTTTCAGAATCGGAGATCTGGTGCTAAGGCGAGCCAAAGCATCTCAACCCGCGGAAGGTGGGAAGCTGGCGCCAAATTGGGAAGGCCCGTATAGGGTTCGCTGGGTAAACCGACCTGGCTCCTATCAGTTGGAGGCCCTAGATGGTCGAGAAATTCCAAGGAGCTGGAATTCCGCTAACCTACGGGTGTATTACCAGTAGAAAGACAAAGCCAGAAAGACAGTTCAAAAAATGTATAGTCCTTTTCATTTCAATAATTCCTGATCACAATGGCGTGTTCGTGTGATTACAAAGAATTCCCAGAGGGGGATTGGGGAGTAAAGAAAGTAAGGAAGAGGTGGGGACTCCGTAGAGTTGAAGATCCGGGATCCCGAACCCTCCACCCGAAGCAGCTGCAATCCCACCGGGCGTGGGTGCTTCTCCCCGGAGGCGCCATCGACGCCTCACGCAAAAGACGAAGAGCCGGCGCGGACGAAGAAGAAGTGGACGAAGAAGGAGTTCACACTGCTCCTAGAGGAACGCCACCTCCAAAGGATATTCCGGCCCTCCCCAAGAGAAGGGGAGGGAAGGAATACAAGGGAGAAGAGCGCGAGGAGGCGCGATCCCGGATGAAGCGTCTGGCGCAGAGCTCAATCGGGAGGTGGGACGGAAAAGAGGGGGGATGTGATCCCGGATGAAACGCCTAGAGCGGAGTTCCACCGGGGAGAATCTCCCCGTTGATCCCATATGAAACGGCTAGTTGGCGGAAGTCGCGAGGGGCGCACCTCCCGTTCTTCCGGCAGGGGCTTCCCAGCCACGCACCGGAGAGGAGGTCCACGATCCATGGCAACCTGAACAGCTCCGGCTTGGCAGGCTCCACCGCACCCGCACTTATATTTATAGCCAAACTGTGGCCCCCCGGTCGTTCCGATGCGGGTGGCTCCAATAAATGCGGGCGCATCGAATCCGGAGCCGTTCCGGCTCTCGAGGCGTATCCTCCCACGACCTCCTAAGCGTCATTCTCCTTAATTGCATTCTTCATGCAGGACACTCCGGGCGGCGTGTATCCCACGGCACACGTATCTCCGCACGCGCCCAGGCCGCATCCGCCTCGAAGAACGCGCGTATCGCGGCCGCTTAACTGGCACTCCTCGCAAGCAGCAACTGGCCGATCCGATTTCCCAGGTAGCGCCTCAATTAGCATTTAATAGCCTTCTGGTGTTCCCCAGGCGACGCGCCGAGAGGAGGAGAAATACGATCGCAGCTGGCCACGGAGAAACCCCGTCGAGCGGCAAGTGATAGGCGCGAGACCAACGAGCGGAATTTCCCGAGGCTCAGTCCTCGGATGCCAGGCTAACCCGATGATCATCCCGGGAGCAGACTAGCCTGAAGCCCCGACCGGTCGCCTCGGCTTGCGCCAGCCTTGGCCGACCAACGAGCGGAATTTCCCGAGGCTCGGCCCTCGGATGCCAGGCTAACCCGATGATCATCCCGGGAGCAGACTAGCCTGAAGCCCCGACCGGTCACCTCGGCTTGCGCCAGCCTTGGCCGACCAACGAGCGGAATTTTCCGAGGCTCAGTCCTCGGATGCCAGGCTAACCCGATGATCATCCCGGGAGCAGACTAGCCTGAAGCCCCGACCGGTCGCCTCGGCTTGCGCCAGCCTTGGCCGACCAACGAGCGGAATTCCCCGAGGCTCGGCCCTCGGATGCCAGGCTAACCCGATGATCATCCCGGGAGCAGACTAGCCTGAAGCCCCGACCGGTTGCCTCGGCTTGCGCCAGCCTTGGCCGACCAACGAGCGGAATTCCCCGAGGCTCGGCCCTCGGATGCCAGGCTAACCCGATGATCATCCCGGGAGCAGACTAGCCTGAAGCCCCGACCGGTCGCCTCGGCTTGCGCCAGCCTTGGCCGACCAACGAGCGGAATTCCCCGAGGCTCGGCCCTCGGATGCCAGGCTAACCCGATGATCATCCCGGGAGCAGACTAGCCTGAAGCCCCGACCGGTCACCTCGGCTTGCGCCAGCCTTGGCCGACCAACGAGCGGAATTCCCCGAGGCTCAGTCCTCGGATGCCAAGCTAACCCGATGATCATCCCGGGAGCAGACTAGCCTGAAGCCCCGACCGGTCGCCTCGGCTTGCGCCAGCCTTAGCCGACCAACGAGCGGAATTCTCCGAAGCTCGGCCTTCGGATGCCAGGCTAACCCGATGATCATCCCGGGAGCAGACTAGCCTGAAGCCCCGACCGGTCGCCTCGGCTTGCGCCAGCCTTGGCCGACCAATGAGTGGAATTTCCTGAGGCCTAACCCTCGGATGCCTGGCCTAGCGCCGGAAGAATTTCCTGAGGCCTAACCCTCGGATGCCTGGCCTAGCGCCGGAAGAATTTCCTGAGGCCTAACCCTCGGATGCCTGGCCTAGCGCCGGAAGAATTTCCTGAGGCCTAACCCTCGGATGCCTGGCCTAGCGCTGGAAGGATTTCCTGAGGCCTAACCCTCGGATGCCTGGCCTAGCGCCGGAAGAATTTTCTGAGGCCTAACCCTCGGATGCCTGGCCTAGCGCCGGAAGAATTTCCTGAGGCCTAACCCTCGGATGCCTGGCCTAGCGCCGGAAGGATTTCCTGAGGCCTAACCCTCGGATGCCTGGCCTAGCGCCGGAAGAATTTCCTGAGGCCTAACCCTCGGATGCCTGGCCTAGCGCCGGAAGAATTTCCTGAGGCCTAACCCTCGGATGCCTGGCCTAGCGCCGGAAGGATTTCCTGAGGCCTAACCCTCGGATGCCTGGCCTAGCGCCGGAAGGATTTCCTGAGGCCTAACCCTCGGATGCCTGGCCTAGCGCCGGAAGAATTTTCTGAGGCCTAACCCTCGGATGCCTGGCCTAGCGCCGGAAGAATTTCCTGAGGCCTAACCCTCGGATGCCTGGCCTAGCGCCGGAAGGATTTCCTGAGGCCTAACCGTCGGATGCCTGGCCTAGCGCCGGAAGAATTTCCTGAGGCCTAACCCTCGGATGCCTGGCCTAGCACCGGAAGGATTTCCTGAGGCCTAACCCTCGGATGCCTGGCCTAGTGCCGGAGGAACTTCAAGAGTCAGGAGTCGGCGAGACGCTATCAAGAGTTAAAAAGAGGAAGGACGAAAGTGAAATGAGGAAACACTTTGTTTGCATTAACTTTCGTTGCATCAGGGCCGAGACCCATACAACATGGCAAAACGCCAACATACAAAGAAAAGAACAAAGAAAAAGTACAGAGGGTCAGCTTGGAGGAACCCCTGGATCGGGAACGGCGAGCACGTCCGCGAAGGGTAGGGAGACGGTTGGAGAACCGGCAGGCAATGGCATCGGAGGGGAGTCGAGGAGGGAGACCCCACTCAGGTCAATTCCGGGGTATTTAATGGACACCCTTGCCAGGCCTTCATCGAAGCCTAAGGCAAAGGAGTCGGACCCCGCATCCGACATGTCACGGATGAACTCAGCGGACTGACGATAGGCCTGTACCGCCTGACGCCCGATTTCTGCGCTCTTCTCGGCCAGCGCCGCCTCCGCTCGCTCCGTAATTTGAGCTTTCGCTTCCATGACCTTCGCCACAATCCGCTCGTCCGCCTCGGAGGAGACCCTCAGCAGATCGGCCCGAGCCTCCATGTGCTTCGCCTCGGCAGCGATGCGAGCAGCCTCAGCCTCCTCCAGGCGCGAATGAAGCTCCTGGTTGCTCGCACGAGTCCCCTCCAAGGCCGACTCCAATTCGGCCATCTTGGCTTCAAGAGATCGGGTTCGGTTGCGGGCGTTGTCGGCCGACTGCTGGGCCTTCTCCCACCTCTCCCGGAAGTCGGCAGCCTTCCGGGACTGCTTTTCGGCTCGCTCCTCCGCCTTCCTGATCTCGCTTTCGAGACCCGAGGCAACCTTGAGTTGCTCCTGAGCCTCCAACAGTTGCCTCTCGAGGGCGGCGAAGCCGAGTGCCCGCTCTTCGGCCACCTGGAGCCTCGTCTCGAGGTCCCTGGTCGTTCTCCCCGCCGCAGCCTGGCCTCCCTCCTCTACAGCTTTCAGTCGGCTCTCGGCCTTCGCCAGGAGCCTCGCCTGTTCCTTGTGGCTCTCCTCCAGACGGATCATGTACTGGGCGAGCTAAGAGACAGGAAAAATGAGAGCGTCAGACGGGGATCAATAGAGCCTATAAATGACGAAAGCGACCAAAAGAACACTCATCGACATGAGGCAGACGCAGCTGGCAGCTCCGACTTCAGGGATCCTCATCTGCCGGACCTGCCTACGGTCACCCTCCAGCAGCACCGTCTCGATGAGGTTTCGGGCGCCGGCGAAAGTGAAGGCCGACCCCGACTTCGCCCCGGAGCCGGACGGTGGTTCTGCGGCCTTACCCTTACCCATTGCTTGAGGGAGAGTCATGCCGACCGTGCTCGGGGCGGGGGCCGCGCCAGAAATCGACAGGGTCCCGCTCGGCCGAGGCCTCGGCGCGCCCCTCCTCGTATCATCCGAGGCCGACCGAGTTGAAGGCCGGGCTGGGGACCGACCGCGTCCGACCCGGCCGTCTCGGGCGCGCCCGGATGACACCTCCGGAAAAGCGGTAGTCTCATCACCGGAGGGCTGATACGGCGCCAACTGTCGGTCCGAGCCCGCGGCGTCCCCCTGATCGGTAGGCCCGGACCCGTCTGTCGGCGTCGGAGTCGCCTGCTGGCGGGGCTTCTTCGCCGGTGGGACCCCGCTCGGAGGAGTCCGTTTCTTCCTCCGGACCGCTTCCAGTAGGGACGCCCTACTAACAGCCATTGCCCTGTCCGACTGCATGACGTCGTCGATTTCTGCAAAAAGAACGAGATGGTTAGAAACTGAGAAGCTGATAGAAAGAAGAAACGAAAGAGGAGAAAAGAGCTAAAAAAGAAGAAGTGATGGCAGGCTCACGGTCGGCGGGGACCGAGCTCAGACCGACGTTCACCAAGGCATCCTCGGAAATAAGGCGAGCCACCGGGGGGAGCCGGCCCTCGGCAACCAACTCCCTCAAAACGGCGACGCCATCGGACTCCTCCCTTGACAACCTCGATAGGCCGATCGGGGACTTCATCGGCGTCTCCCAGGTTGTCCCGATTCCCCAAGAGGGATCTACGTCGATGAAAAAGAAACGCTCCTTCCAGCCATGAATGGAGGAAGGAGCCTCCTTGACGAGGCCGCACCCTCGCCGCGCCGCAAAGCACCACCACCCTCGGTCCCGGGGGTGGCCGTTCAGGCCGTAGCATTCCCAAAAGACATTCAGGGTGGCGGGAACCTCGTGCATGCGGCAAAGAACCTGGAAGGCCGTCAGGGTACGCCATGAGTTCGGCACCAGTTGCGTCGGCGCCACTCTTAAACCTCGAAGCACCTGCACGACTAAGTCCGAGGGGGGAAAGCGGAACCCAGCCCGAAGGATGTCCTCATTAATGGCGACCTTCCCTGGAGGAGGATGGGACATCCTCTCCTCAGGCCCCGGGAGCGTAACGTTGCAGGCTTCGGGAAGGTAGTACCGGGCCACGAACCTATCTAGGTCTTCGGGGACCAGCTCCGACTGAATGCGGTCCGCTCTTACCTCGTCCATCCCTAACGGCCAGAGAATCTACGGTCAGGACGGGGTCAAGAGGGGAGAAGGGACCGGAACGACTGGGGTACACTAATACGAAAGGAGAAAGTACGGAGAGCCCTAAATTGAAGAGTGGGGCAACTCACCGGAAGGGAAGGAAGAACGGCTCCGAGAGCGTCAAAGGAGGAGCGAACGAACAGTCCGACGGCAACGGCAACAGCACAAGGGAGAAACTCGAGGATGCCTGTGAAGAGAAAGGCGGACGGGGGAGGGCCCCCGGTTAAATAGGCAGAAAGGCGGGTGACGCCTCGGTGACGCCAGAGGACGCCTGGCTACCGAAGGATCGTTCTCGCCCCAAAGGCGAATCGACGCCATTAAGGAAGGATGTCCGCCGAAATCCGCAGACCGCCAGATCAGCGACAACCGCCATACGCCATAAAAAAAGGGCGGGGAGCTCGGAGCGCGCGCGCCTTTCCGAGGGATGGCGGCAATCTCGAAGCATCACTCCCTTCACCCGTTCCCCTCCTGGTTCCAGGCTCGGAAGTGGGGGGCTACTGTTACGGGGGAACTTAGCCACCATGCCCCACGTGACCGGCACGCGCGCCCAGGAAGACTACGGCTGCCCCTTGATCCAGCAATCCGACCTCGGGTCGGATATCTTCGGCTCCGCAGCCCGACCCCGAGTCGGCTGCCCCTTGATCCAGCAGTCCGACCTCGGGTCGGATATCTTCGGCTCCGCAGTCCGACCCCGAGTCGGCTGCCCCTTGATCCAGCAATCCGACCTCGGGTCGGATATCTTCGGCTCCGCAGCCCGACCCCGAGTCGGCTGCCCCTTGATCCAGCAGTCCGACCCCGAGTCGGTTGCCCCTTGATCCAGCAATCCGACCTCGGGTCGGCAATCTCTTGACAACAACAGACTGTTCTCCTGAGGCACGCCGCGGCCCCCTGCTCCACTACTCCCTGCAACGGCCGAATCCGGCGCTGCCCCACGATCCTCTGTAACAACCGTACAAAGCGGAGCTCCACTACGCCCTGCCATGGCCGTACCCGGCGCTGCCCCACGATGCCCTGTAACGGCCACGTCAGTGGCAACCCCATCGTGCCACACGATGACCAATCCCCAGAAAAACCCCCCAGCCTGATATATATGGGGCTGGGGGGGAAGGGGGAGGGTAAGCAAGATTCTCCATAGCATCATCCTACCTGCTACCTCTCCTTCTCCTTCGATTCCCTCTAACTTGATCGTCGGAGGGCCCCCACTACCCCAGTGGTGGTGCGAGGCTTGCTTGCAGGTTTCCCGGCGGAAGGTGGAGCGCAACCAAAGCAATTCAAAGGGAACCCCGTTCACACCGCTGTGCCAATCGTTCTCGGTTTGAACCCCCAGCAACAGTTGTGTTGTGGGATGGGGTTCCCAGTTTAGTCCCACATCGGATAATCAGCGGAAAGGTCTGTGCCTTAAATGGGGGGTGCAAACACCTCTTCTCACCGAGGGCCCTTTTGTAGGACAAAACCGTGAGGGTAGGGGTAGTACCTCCGCGGACCCCCGCGCCGGCAGGGCTCGGGACTGTCATTGGGCCACGGCCCTAGGCGACCTCCCGCAGACCCGAAGCGGCAATCCCAGAGCGGACAATACCTCGGGGAGGACGCGGATGCTTTCCCTGCTCGTCCGGTGTGCGGGCTGGTGTCGGGGTTCCGACCCCGCATCAGATGGCGCTAGAGGAAGGGACCCGGCCACGCACAGACCTTCCCGCTGGGGGGGCTGTGTTGTGGGATGGGGTTCCCAGTTTAGTCCCTCATCGGATAATCAGCGGAAAGGTCTGTGCCTTAAATGGGGGGTGCAAACACCTCTTCTCACCGAGGGCCCTTTTGTAGGACAAAACCGTGAGGGTAGGGGTAGTACCTCCGCGGACCCCCGCGCCGGCAGGGCTCGGGACTGTCATTGGGCCACGGCCCTGGGCGACCTTCCGCAGACCCGAAGCGGCAATCCCAGAGCGGACAATACCTCGGGGAGGACGCGGATGCTTTTCCTGCTCGTCCGGTGTGCGGGCTGGTGTCGGGGTTCCGACCCCGCATCAGAAGCTATTAGATTACTTTTAACTTTTGCATGCTTCATGAATTTCAAATTGTATCAAATGGATGTAAAAAGTGCCTTCTTAAACGGTTTTATAAAGGAAGAAGTATATATAGAGCAACCTCCTGGTTTTGAGAATCATGAATTGCCAAATCATGTGTTTAGATTATATAAGGCACTATATGGATTGAAACAAGCACCTAGGGCTTGGTATGATCGACTAAGCAAATTTCTACTGAATAATAATTTCAGCAGAGAAAATGCAGATAAAATACTTTTTCTCAAAAAAAAGATAAAAATTTGCTAGTAGTACAAATATATGTAGATGACATAATCTTTGGTGCCACTAATGATAATCTTTGCAAAGAGTTTGCTAAATTAATGTAAGGAGAATTCGAGATGAGTATGATGGGAGAACTAAATTTTTTTCTCGGATTACAAATCAAGCAAACTAAGGAAGGTATCTTTATTCATCAAACTAAGTACACAAAGAAAATATTAAAGAAGTTTGGAAATAAAAATCACAAGGGAATAGGCACCCCAATGAATTCCACTAGTAAGCTAGACAAAGATGAAAAAGGGAAAAATATAGATATGAAGCTTTATAGAGGCTTAATTGGATCTTTGCTTTACCTTACTGCTAGTAGGCCAGACATAGTGTTTAGTGTGGGAATATATACTAGATACCAATCAGATCCTAAGGAGTCACATCTAAGTACTGTCAAAAGAATCCTTAGATATTTGAGAGGAACCACAAATATAGGATTATGGTACTCTAGAGACTCCTATCTAGATTTACTTGTATATTCTGATGCAAATTTTGCTGGATGCAAATTAGATAGGAAGAGCACTAGTGGAACATATCAATTCTTAGGGAATAACTTAGTATCATGGTTTAGCAAAAAGCAGAATTCAGTAGCATTGTCAATGGCTGAGGCCGAATATATGGCTGCCGAAAGTTGCTGTGTTCAAGTACTATGGCTCAAGCAACAACTAGAGGATTATGGAATTAAACTAGATAACATTCCTATAAAGTGTGATAACACTAGTGCCATTAACCTTACCAAAAATCCGGTTCAGCACTCTAAAGCCAAACATATTGAAATAAGGTATCATTTCATTAGAGATCATGTTCAAAATGGAAATGTATGTATTGAGCATGTGTGTACCGAGAAACAACTAGCTGACATATTCACAAAACCTTTAAGTGAAGATAGATTTTGCATGCTTAGGAGGGAATTTGGCATATGTGATCCTTTTGATTAAAGACATATAAAAGAAACAAGTTGTCTCATGATACTCTCCTCCCATTTCGAAAAACCCATGAAACATTAGTCAAACTAGCCATTTATAGACTCCTTACTCATGTATCATTGTCCCATAAAGAATTGATAAGGATTGAAAGAAAGGAAGAATTCAAAAAAAAAAAATTTAAAGCCTGAACTGGGGCCGACCCGAGCCAGAATGGGGTCGACCCCACGTTGAGTCGACCCAAGAAAAATCTGGGGTCGACCCAATGGCAGGACCCTATTTTTAAAGAGGGACCCGTGAGCTATTTTAGGGCACTGTTTCATCTTGTCCTCTTCCTAAAATACTATTCCCACTTTCCAATTCCTTCCATTCATCTCCAAACAGTGCTAGATCGCTTCTCTACGCCATTAGATCAAGACCTAAGGAAGGATTTTGGGAAAATGGGACCCAAGCGAGCCATTGCTAAGAGATCCGGGAGAGTCTCACGCCCAACTGTTGCCCAAGGTGACAAGCCACGAGGGGGGGTGAATTGGTTTTTTTAAATTTTTGCTATCTTACTTTAGTCAGTTGATGAGTGAGTGAAATTAAACTAATACACAATACAAACACACAAGAAGTATAGTGGTTCGGTGCTCTCCTAAGCACCTACGTCCACTCCCCAAGCGACCCCTTGGAAATTCACTATAATCCCACGGATTACAGTTGGATTGTTTTTCGGGCTCACAATCCAAAAACCTTTACACTTTAGTTTTCCGGGATCACCAAAAATCTATGTTGGTTTTACGGGCTCACCAACGAACCTTCACAATTGGTTTTACGGGTTCACCAATAAACCTACACCATTGGTTTTGCGGGCTCACCAACAAACCTTTACAAGGTGATTAACAAAAGAAAGAAGAAAGTTGAAGCTCCTAGATGAGCAAATATAATAATTATAAGCTACAAAGAAGAGTTTAGAATATAGTTATCGCTTGATGAAACTTCTCTCTTCTTTGTCAAGAATGCTTTACTCTTCAAGGGTGGATGGAGCTCTTAATATCTCTTGAAATCTGCTCAACCACTTTCTTTTGACTCTTTGAATGAAGCACTTGGATGGAGAAGATTAGGGCACTTGTCTTTCTTGTGTAAGCTTTGATATTTTGCAAAAGGATGTTTTCTCTGATGAATAGTATCCCTTTAAATAGTTTTCCTTGCCCATTGGACACCCCCCATTGGTCAGATTTCAATAACTAGCCGTTACTTACTGTTGGGAGGATAAAAAGTACTTCTGCAGAACTAGCCGTTATGTTTTTGCCCGTGCTTGGGTCGACTCAACTTTCACTGGGGCGACCCAACTTTCACTTGGGTCGACTCATGCAATATTAGGGTCGACCCTCTCAGGAAACACAGAACCCTATATTTCAGCCTTCCTTCATTTGGGTCGACTCAACACTTTTTGGGTCGACTCAAGGTTTAGTTGGGTCGACTCAAATTCCACTTGGGTCGACTCTCTCAGAGATTCCAGAGAACTGATTTTTGAATGACATAGCCTTTGGGTCGACTCATGTTTAGTTGGGGTCGACTCAGGGTTGGGTCGACTCAAGTTCCATATGGGTCGACCCTCTCAGGGATTCCAGAGACTTGTTTTCTTGAGGTTTGAAGATGGGGTCGACTCAACTTTCACTTGGGTCGACCCAAGTACTGTTCATCCATGCCATTTTTGCAGAAGGATGCCAGATGTTTCCTTGATGTGCCGGGGTCGACTCCACCAATCTTGGGATCGACTCAATCCACACTTTGCTGCAACTTAAGGTTAGATTCATCCATATAATCAATGAAATAAACTTCAAACAATTTTGAATATATGTCATGGTGGTGCTGCATACTCTAAACAATGAAAATTACTATTGTCCACTTAAGAGTACGTTTCACTTGAAACTTTGCCGAATTGGAATTTTGAATTCACTATCCCTTTTCTATCGCAAATTTTATCTCATTTTTAATCATTAAAATACATCTTGATCTCATTCTACTAATATACCGAGAGTGACGAACTTAGTAATGATGTATTATATTACCTTGTAATATTTAATTAGGTATACCCTCAATGGTTGTGTTAATCATCAAAATAACACTATCATCCTCACCAACCATTGTAGATAGACATGCTAGAGATTCTTCTACAGTACCCCCATAAGGTGAGACACGTGTAGAACCTCCTCCACCTCCTTCCCCTTCAGTACAACTTGCAAAATATGCGGGGAGACCGATAACCACGGGAAGAAGGATCCACTCCAAATTTTTGGATCAAGAAAGGTTCCATTTGGGGGATTGGATCCGAAGGCAAGTATAGGAGTATCTTTGCTCCCTAGACTTGGTGACCTACCTGGGCTTGGTTCGTGAGTTCTATGCCTTTCTAAAAGTTAGAATGAGAGGGCTTGTGTCTGAGGTCCGAGGAGTACGGATTAGGATTTCAAAAGAAAGTTTGAGTGAGTTGCTCCATCTCTCCTGCGAAGGTGCAACTCCAGAAAGGCTGGAAAGCAAGTTGAGAGCTTTATAGTTGATCTTTGAGAGAGATGATTTTGACTATTTCGAGAATGTGATAGCTAGCTCTCTATCAGCTGAGATGAGGTTGTTGCACAACTTCATAGGTCGGATTTTGTTTCCGAAAAGTGGAAGATTTGATCACATATCTGAGCGAGATTTGGTCATTATGGAACACGTCATTCAGGGCATTCCCCTGAACCTCCCAGCTATGATGATCAAGCAGATGAGAGAGGCTATACGCAAGTCGAGAGTTTCACTGCCCTATGGTATGATACTCACCCTGGTCTTCCAACAGCATAACATATCGGTAGAGGGAGAGATCTCCAGGCATCTATTATTCACTGACACTTACACTGCACGGTCCCTAGTTCGCATGGGTTATGAGAAGGTGAACAGGCAGTGGGTGCGTGGAGGAGCGGTGATACATGCACTGGAGGATGATGCACCAGAGGTCAGAGACCCCATCCTTGAGGCTGAGGTACCTGAGGATCATCCTACGGCACCTTCAGAGGCTGGACCGTCGTCATCCGTACCTACGGGGTGTATAGAGGAGTTTTGGAGTAGGATGACTGAGCTTGTATCAGCTTAGGTGAGGACTCTCTCTGATGGGTTGACGAGCAGGATGGATATTATGACTGCTGAGATTAGAGATCTCAGAGAGCAGGTGGGAGCATTACAGAGAGAGAGAGAGGCTCGTGGTCCATCTGTGCCCCGAGCAGTTGAGTCGGAGGTTTCGGCACAGAGTCATCGAGCTCAGCAAGGTCCACGCCAGACTCAATCCCATCAGGCTCGACCTCCCCTCGCCACTTATGCTAGAAGGATGAGGACTAGATCACAACCCTTAGGTTCCCCCTAGGCACGATGTTAGCACTTCAGTAGTCTATCATGACTAGTGCTTAGGATGTATCTAGTTCTTATATGCTTTTCACTTGGTTAATGTATTTTGGACTTTAATTGAAGAACATTGTACTTTTGGCATTAATATACTACAATGTTCCATTTTGATCAATGAAATTTGAACTTTTATCATTTACTGCTTCTACTCATTTATTGCTATACACGTATTTGATGATAACAAAAAGGGGGAGAAGTAAGAAAAGAAAGAAGTTGCAATAAAAAGGTAAAGGGATAAATAAGTTTGAAAATTATAGTAAGAGATAATATTCACTTAAGGGGGAGCAATATGTAACAATAAAAAAAAAAAACAAGAAAGTCTAAATTTTTAATCAAAATTTCTGAATTTGGCACGTACCTCTCATGCCTCGATACATAACCTGAAACTCTTGCTTTATCTCAAATTTTTGGAGTTTCATCCTTAACCAAATACAAAAGAAAGAGAAAGAAAATCAAAAGTTCTAATTGGCAATATTTGGATGAAAGAGGGGGAGTATTCACTCTCAAATTTGAAAAGCTGAAATTCAGCAACTTGAGCTCTTTTTAAAATAAAACTCCTAATTTCAATATAAGTATCAATCTGTTTATACTCAATGTTTTGTAATCATCAAAAAGGGGAAGATTGAGAATGATAGTGTTATTTTGATGATCAACATAATAATTGAGAAAATATCTAATTAGTACTACAAGTTAACGTGATACATCACTACTGAGTTCGACACTCTCGATATATTAGAAGAATGAGATCAAGATGTCCTTCAACGATTAATAATGAGATTAAATTTGTGATAGAAAAGGGATGGAGAATTCTAAATTCTAATTTAGCAAAGTTTCAAGTGAAATGTATTCTTAAGGGCAAAATAGTAATTTTAATTGTTAAGAGTATGTAGCACACCATGGCATACATTCAAATCTGCTTCAAACGTATTTCATTGATTGTATGGATAAGCCTAACCTTAAGATGCAGCAAAGTGTGGTTCAAAATTGTGTCTCTGGAAAATCCTGAGAGGGTCGACCCCAATGGAACTTGAGTCGACCCCACTATGGCTTTGAGTCGACCCCAAAAGGATTTGAGTCGATCCCAGTGAAAAACAGCCGAAATACAAGATTCTGTGTTTCCTGAGAGGGCCGACCCCATTGTAGCAAGAGTCGACCCCAGTGAAAGTTAGGTCGACCCTAGTGAAAGTTGAGTCGACCCTAAGTATGATGAACAGCGGGTTGAGTCGATCCCAAAAAAGTTTGGGTTAACCCCAGCACGGGCAGAAGCATAATGGCTAGTTCTACAAAAATACTTTTTGACCTCCCAACAGCGAGTAACGGCTAATTTTTGAAATCTAACTAATGGGGGTGACCAATGAATAAGGAAAAGTATTTAAAGTGACACTATTCATCAGAGAAAGACATCTTTTTGCAAAAAAATCAAAGCTCATTCAAGAAAGAAAAGGCCCTAGTATTCTTCACTCAAGAGCTTCATTCAAAGAGCTAAAAGAAAATGGGTGAGCAGATTCTGAGAGACATTAAGAGCTCCACCAACCCTTGAAAAGTGAAGCAATCTTGACAAAGAAGAGAGAAGTCTAATCAAAGCGATAACTATATTCTAAACTCTTCTTTGTAGTTCATAGTTGTTATATTTGCTCATGTAGGAGTTTCAACTTTCTTCTTCTTAATCACCCTGTAAAGGTTCGTTGGTGAGCCCGTAAAACCAACGGTGTAGGTTTGTTGGTAAATCCGTAAAACCAACTGTGAAGGTTTGTTGATGAGCCGGTAAAACCAACATAGGTTTTTGGTGATCCCAGAAATAATCCAACCGTAATCCGCAGGATTATAGTGAATTCCGAAGGGGTCACTTGAGAAGTGGACGTAGGTGCTTAGGAGAGCACTGAACCACTATACTTCTTGTGTGTTTGCATTGGTTATTGTTTTAACTTCACTCACTCATCAATTAACTCAATTAAGGTAGTAAAAATTTAGAAAAACCAATTCACCCCCCCCCCCTCCTGGCTTGTCACCTTGGGCAACATACCATCATCACAAGCTTGTTATAAGCATTAACAAGTTGCTTCACTTGGGCTGCAGTTGCAATGTCTATGTGACCTTGCTGACCCAAAGATTGATTTTGATGATCACAAAACCTTGAAGTATAATTACTAATGTTTGTGTTGTAAGAAGAAAGATAATTTGTTTTGCAAAGAATATAGCAAGTTGAAAAAATATAAGAAGGCCTCAAAAGCTCTCAAGAAAAGTTGGAAGAAAGCCACACTTTATTGGCCCAAGGTTCAAGTTCAAAAGATTCAAGTTGGAGGAGCAAACTCAAAGAAAAATTCAAAAAAACAGTCCTCGAGTCGACTCCCAGGAAGTACGAGTCAACTCCGGCACAAGCATGGCATTTTGGCACACCCTCGAGCCGTCTCCACAAAGCACGAGACGACTCCCAATCGCTTCGAGATGACTCTCTCAGAGAGACAGAAAGTGGTATTTCGTGTCGCAAAGCGCGAGTCGACTCGAGTCAAGCGCGAGGCGTCTCCCATCCTTCAGACAAAGCGCGAGTCGACTCTCTCAGACAAGACACAGAACTCATTTTCGACGGACCAAGACGCGAGACGACTCCAACGAGAATCGACCGATACTCTGTTAGAGGGATCCCGAGCCAGAGCTGACTCCAGAATCATGCGAGACGTCTTCCACTTCAGCCGAGCCAACTCCTGGATGGGTGAGACGACTTCACTATGACTGGGGTGCATAATGGCTAGTTTTTCTCAACTACAACGACTCCATTTTTGTCTCTAACGGCTAGATCTTTGTTCCCACGCCATCCAAAGCTATAAAATCAAGAGGAGAGTAAGGGGAGAAGGTGAGAAGTGGGAGAGAACACATAGGAAAGAGATTTTAAAGAGATTTTAAGAGAAACCTCCCAAAAGCACAAAAGGATCATTCAAAGCAAAAGAGAGAGAAGAAAAGTATCTGAGTGAATCCCAAAGCTTCCTCTCCAATTGTGTGCTGCCTCAGTGATCCTCTAGCTCATGCGAAATCAGAAGAGGGTCAAGTAAAGGGAAAGCCGAGTTCTTTAATCTGCAAACCTTGTTTGAGGACTTCTTCTCTTTACTCTATTTTTTTATATTGTTATATCTGCTTATTTGAGAAGCTTGTATTTGTTTTAAACTTCTATTTTGATATCTTGTAACTTGATTCAATCAAGGGATTGAATCAAGGGATTAAGAGTTGTTGGTGAGCCAGTGAAAACCAACGTTGTAGGTTGTAGTTGGTAATCCGAGGAAAACCAACTGGGTTGGATTGTGAGCCCGAAAAAACAATTGGTTTGGTTTTAGTCGGTGAGCCTCGGAAAACCAACCGAGTTCGTTGTGATATCATGAAAACAATAAGTTAGGTTGTGAGCTTGTAAAACAATCGGCTGTAATCTGAGGGATTATAGTAAAATTTTCAAGAGGTTTTGGAGAGTGGATGTAGGTGCTGGGGTACACCGAACCACTATACATCTTTGTGTTTGTAATGCCTTATCTCTTGTGCTTCATGCCTTACGTTCATACTTGATTGTATAATAGCTCTAGCTTTGTTTTCTATCGATTTATATGTGATTGTTTAGAGCTTGCTTAGCTTCCACTGCATTCATACCATTCACATAGATTAAAATTGATCATACAACCATAAGTTAATTTTAGATCAATTGCATCTTAAGTATTCAAGAAAGAATTGATCTGGTTTAATTTTAATTAGAAAACCCAATTCATCCCTTCTCTTGGATTGTCATCTTGGGCAACAAGTGGTATCAGAGCAGGTGCTCTAAGGTTATTTGTTGATTTCACGATCAAGAGCCAAAGATCATGACAACTCAAATAGATAGTTTTCTAGGAGAGGGACAATTAATTGATAGACCTCCACTATTTAATGGCATAAACTATACAGATTGGAAAGCACGCATGCATATTTTCATTCAAGTACATGACTATGATTTATGGAGTATCATAGTCAATGGTCCACACACAAACACTAATCATGATAAGGAAATGGCTCAGCAAAATACAAAAGCCATGAATATTCTATATTGTGCATTAGATGATAGTGAACTTAATAGCATATCTTTTTGCATAACTGCTAAGAAAATCTGGAATATGCTTGAAGTTAAATATGAATGCACTAACATTTTTAGTGAATCTGAAACTAGCTCTGAAGAAAAAGAATGACAAACTAAAATTGAAAATCTTTGCTTTATGGGACATGAAGATGAGGTACGTACCAGAACTCAAAGTGTTTCTCATTCAAAGATGAAGTACATACTGAAACTCAATCTAATTTTACATTTGATGAACTTTATGAGGCTTTTTCTGAACTATACTTAGAATATAAGAAACTTAGTTTAAAGAATAAAAAGCTAAATCAGAAAAATCTCTCTTGCTGAAAGCCATGATATAATTCAGAAAAATAATGAATTGCTCTTAGAAGACAATGAAAGGTTAACTAAAGAAGTTAACAAATTTAAGCCTATAGTTAAACAATATTGCCCAAGGTGACAACCCAAGAGGGGGGGTGAATTGGTTTTTCTAAAAATTATGTTCCCTAATTTTTGCTTTGAATTAAATGCAGCGGAATGATAAGATGTTATTTACTTAAGCTCTAGGCAATTATAAGTAAAGTAATGGAAAATTAAGCTAGAGCAATTATACTATGACTTTAGGGTGCAATTGATCTAAAATTAACTTATAGTTGTATGATCAATTTTAATCTATGTGTATGGTAAGAATGGAGAGGAAGCTAACCAAATTCTAAACAATCACTTATAACTCTATAGAAAACAAAGCTAGAGATATGACATAATCAAGTATGAATGTAAGGCATGAAATACAAGAGATAAGGCATCACAAACACAAAGATGTATAGTGGTTCGGTACACCCCAGCACCTACATCCACTCCCCAAGACTTCTTGGGAATTTCACTATAATCCCTCAGATTACAGCCGGTTGTTTTACAAGCTCACAACCCAACTTGTTGTTTTGCGAGATCACAACGAACTCGGTCGGTTTTCACAGGCTCACCGACTAGAACCAACCGATTGTTTTCACGGGCTCACAATCCAACCCAGTTGGTTTTCCCAAAGGCTCACCAACCACAACCTTACAACGATTGTTTAATCAACCCAGTTGGTTTTTCCAAAGGCTCACCAACCACAACCTTACAACGACTATTTTCCGGGTTCACAATCAACCCAGTTGGTTTTTCCAAAGGCTCACCAACCACAACCTTACAACGTTGGTTTTATACTTGGCTCACCAACAAACCTTAACCCCTTGATTCAATCCTTTGATTGAATCAAGTTACAAGATATTAGACTAAGAATTTGAAACAAATACAAGCTTCTTAAACAAGCAAATATAGCAATGTAAACAAGTAGAGTAAAGAGAAGCCCTCAAACAAGTTTTGAAGATGAAGGAACTCGGTTTCTTCTTTTCTTGACCCTCTTCTGATTTGGCACGAGGTAGAAGATCACTGAGGCAGCACACAGTTGAAAAGGAAGCTTTGGGATTCACTTGGATGCTCTTCTTCTCTCTATTTTGCTTTGAATGGCCCTTTTGTGCTTTTGGGAGATTTTTCTTTGAGATCTCTTTTCTAAGTATTCTCTCCCACTTCCATCCCTTCTCCCCTAGCTCTCCTCTTGATTTTATAGCTTTAGATGGCGTGGAAACAAAAATCTAGCCGTTAGAGACAAAAATAGAGCCGTTGGTGTCAAGAAAAAACTAGCCGTTATGCCTCCCAGCGTGCTAGAGTCGACTCGGCTGAAGCAGGAGTCGACTCGGCTGAAGCAGGAGTCGACTCGGCTGAAATAGGAGTCGACTCGTGAATAGTAGTCTGCCGGCACTGTAGCTGGGAGTCGACTCTGCACTGTAGCGCTGAAGTTGGAGTCGACTCGAGCACTGTAGCGCTGAAAAACAACTCTCTGTCTTTTTGCCTGTTCTCAGTCAGAGTCGACTCGTAGAGTCCCGGAGTCGACTCGAGCACTGTTTCTTGAAACTCCAGAGTGCCAGAGTCGACTCTAAACTTCCAGGAGTCGACTCGAGGACTAATCTTTTGAATCTTTCTTTAAATTTGCTCCTCCAACTTGAATTCTTTGAACTTGAAACTTGGGCCAATGAAGTGTAGGTTTCTTCCAACTTTTCTTGAGAGCTTTTGAGGCCTTCTTGTATTTTTCCAACTTGCTATGTTCCTTGCAAAATAAATTATCTTTCTTCTTGCAACACAAACATTAGTATTTATACTTCAAGATTTTGTGATCATCAAAATCAATCTTTGGGTCATCAAACAATTTACTATGAACTCTAAAAAATTGAACTTAATGATAAATAATCAAAGAGCTGAATTTGAAAAGACTGGATTAGGATATCAACCTTGGTACACACAAAAATTCTTTAATGACATGTGTTAAATCCTCCACTGATCATCCTAAAATAATTTTTCAAAAATCTGATGAACTTAATGAACAAAAATAGAAAATTGAAAATTCATCATCTACTTATGTTAAATCTATGTTTGTTAAATTTAACAAGAGTATGCAGAAATACATTCCTTATAATCCTAAAACCTGCAAACTAATAAATAAAATAGTTATCAAGAAAGTATAGGTTCCGAAAAGAACAATTATAGCTAACCTGCAAGGATCCGAAAGAGCTTAGGTTCCTAAGTTGAAAATCTAATTATTTTTCAGCAGGTGTATCTAGCTATCAAAGGTTCTAATGAAAGATGTTATCTGGACAATGGGTGCTCTAGACACGTGTTAAAGAATTGAATTTAAAATGTAATTAAGAAGAGTGATTAAAATGAAAGAAATAACGAAATAAGTAATTCTTGCATCCTCTCATATTGAAATTGTTTTATTAGTTGATTAAAACATAACTTGCAAGTATTAATCATTTTTGTGATATAAGTGATATTTTTAGTATGAAAAGAAAATATATCCAAATCACTCCATCTTTCTATATTATGTTTTACTTATTGATGGATAATTTGGTAAATCAATTCTCCTAGAATAACTCTATGAATTCTCTATATGCTTGATTAAGAGTTCTTATCTATGGCATTATCTTTTATTGATCTTAGGCATAAGAATGTGTACTTGGTATATTTTTAGATATATGCATTATGAATACCAAGATTAATGAAATGAGTTTTGCCATATAAAATCAACTTATACTCGTATGGACTTAATCTAAAAAAAAAACTTGTCATTGGTTTACTTAGATTAATTTCTGCAAGGATAAAGTTTGCTATGCATGTCAACTAGAAAAACAAACTAGAATACTCTCTAAATATGAAAATATTATTTTCACCTTTTAGTCTTTGAAAATTCTCCACATAAACTTATTTGGATCTCTAGAAGATAAGCTTCTTGATTTTGTAATTGTGGATGATTTCTCAAAGCTTACATTAGTTTTATTTTTGGCACCTAAATCAAAATATTTTCTGCATTGGCACAAACTTACAATAGGTTTCAAATAAAAAAGGTTTGCAAACTGTGAAAATAAAGAGTATCATGGCACAATTTTGAAAACCAATGTCTTGTTAAGTTTTGCACAGAAAATGATATTGAATACAATTGTTTCTACACCAAGAACATCATTGCATATTGAGTTTATAAAAAGTAAAAATAAAACTTTTGAAGAAAAGTGATGGACAATGCTATGTGATAGTAATTTGCATAATTGATTCTGATTATAGTTATCATCACAGCTTGTTATGTTATAAGGTTTCTATTAGAACCTTTTTTGAAAATTCCTTATGAACTCATGAAAAACAGAAAATAAAGTGTTGCATACCTTCATGTTTTTCAGTTATACATGTTATGTTTTCAATAATGAACAATATGCCAAATCTGATAAAAATTACTCATCAAACAAAGCATATTGAGTATTCAAATAAATAGAACTCTAATTATAGAAGAATTAATTCATATTATTCTTGATGAGACTAATGATCCTTCATCAAGAAAGAGCATAGATGTTATTGTTGATGCAGGTGAGCTTAATAAAGGAATTAGGGCCTTAATCCTAAAGAATTGCTCTGCATCAGAAAATGATCATGGAGAGGATCAATTTCAACAAAGTAAATATACTGAATGTAAGCAATTCAACATCCTAAAGGTATAATCATTTAATGATCATTCTCAAGACACTAAAATCAGATCTTATGATAAGTATATAGTTAATCTTTTTGCTTGCATGTAACAATCTGAAACTAAAACACCTTGAGAAGAATGAACAGGATTATAATTGGTCAAATTAAACTAAATCACTTTTGAAAGAGATAGAAATTTAAATCTTGCTGATAAAATCTGAAAACTTGTTAATAATTAGAACCAAATTGAGTTTTTCAGAAATGCACTTGATGAAGAAAAATTGGTGACTACTAGAAGATTCAATCAAGAAAAGATGAAATAGATCTTGATGAAATTCTTGCATGATTAGAAGTAAAGATCACCATTATCTTTTGCTTGCTTTATGAGCCTTGTATTTTATCAAACGAATGTGTAGAATGTACTTCTGTGTGGTTATATCATTAAAGAAGATCTATGTAAAATAACTATCTTAGTTGAAAACACTCATTACAAATATGATAAAGTAATATATGATTTGGAACAAGCACTGGTGCGTCACAGAAATGCTCTCCCAAGTGCAGGAGAATCGCACAAGTAGTATAACTCGGAAGTCCGAGGTCGAATCCTCAGGAAACGATCTATGGATTATTAGCGTAATTTTTATATTAATTAATTCAATAAATTTATGGATTAAGATGATGTTTTGATTTTTAGAAATTAAAAGCAGAGAACAATATATCAATAAACAAAGTTCGATGAAATAAAGATGGTAGGGATCTGGAATCTCCCTTGATGATATTGCATCCAAGAAATAAACTCTATGGTTCTTGATTAAAGATTAACTGTAGGATAGATCTAATCATGGTATATGTTTCATGAACATATGAACTCAATTTCTAAGCATTCATCGTGCTTTCTACGTCTACGATGAATCAAATACTAAAGCAATCCATATATCAATAATCATAATCCATTAAAGAGCTATCTACGAAATAACTATGCATGGATCGAGAACATATCAATAAATATAAGTCATTCAAAGTAAAAGTTTAGAGTTTACTTCAAAGAGCAATACATCAAAGGTTCCTCTATCACCCTTCCTAAGATATCAGCCACTCATTTCACGCATTAATGATGAGAGTACAAAAGTGAAATTTTCATATTATCTTAATTAGTATTATAGCTAATCTTTATTAATAAAATTAATTAATTAATGTTTTATTTGTGTCTGAGTGCATGTAATTCAAAAGACCCAATAACGCTGGATTTTAGCCCAATGCTCGGTAGTTCGAGCTCAACAAATTCTCCAGTGTCCGTGATGAGGTGACTCAACAGTTCCTAACCTAAAATTTCCATGTATCCACATCAACGAGCTGAAGCAAGTGATTTTCCAACATCTTCAAGTGTCCCTGTGCCGTCTCGAGAGTCCCAAAGCAATTCAATTGCTTCTCAAACCAAGTATCCGTTTGCCATCAACTTCCCAACGTTAAAGTCTTCCAACCGTCCGTGGCAACATTCCATCTCCTCTGTTTTGGAACAAACCCAGCACTCAGCTCTTCAACCGTCGCCACATTCCATCCGTTCGAGCACGCGTCCGTGAGGAGCTTCCCAGTTTTCCCAACCGATCGTGGCATCTCCTCAGAGTCCTTCCGTCTCCCCTGTTTCTTCCCAGCTCATCCACAAATCCAGCGGCTGTGAGGAGTCTTCTCAACACCCCAACAGTCATCTTCTTCCACACTTCCCAACCGCATCCCAACGTCCGTCCATGGCATCTCAAGCGTTGTGGCATCAACCAGCCGCATGGCTTTTTGTCTTCCAACCGGATCATTCCAAGCAACAGTGGAAGCATCCCAGCAGCCGAAGATCCCAAGCGATTCAACTTCATCTAATCCGAGTCTCATCCACTCCCAGCAGTGTTTCAGCTTCTCCGATCGCTTCTCCTCCTTCAAACATGCTGAAAGTATCTATAAAAGGAACCGAGAAGGGGCTACGAGGGAGCATCCGGTGGAGGAAAAAGAGGAGGCGAGGGGAGGCCACGGATCAAGAAGGGAGGACGGAGCAAAGAAGGAGGAGGAACTCGAAAGCCATCTATCTGCATCTAGTCTTCCGATCTTCTCAGTCGGGCTTGGGAGGAGAGAAGGCAGCCAGGTTCCATTCAACTCCAAGCTTTTAATCCAGTCGAGCGAGAAAGAAGGGAGGCCACGGAACCAGGGAAGTCTTCAATTGCATCTTTTCCAGCCGAGCGAGAGAGGAGGAGAACCATCGGGAGGAGAAAAGAAAAAGAAAACAGAGAACAGAGCACTCTGTTTTCTTAAGAAAAAAAAGGGATTTATGCCTTATTTTATTTATTCTATGCTAATCCCTTTTATAAAAATGCTTGCATCTCATATGGATAGCTAATCTCTCTTAGCTAAGGCTAGGGAATAGCCTAGTATTTTTTTTCATGTATTCTTTTAATCATCAATTAAAATTTAATATCATTTATGTGCAGTGAATGTTTAGGAATTACTTTAAACTTATAAATTTGTTTGATCTGTTATTTCCCCCAGGGTATAACAGATGCTTAGAAATCCCTGTAGTCTAAAGTAAAATTAATGCAATACCGTCCATAAAGATCCATTTATTTATGATTTTCACCACTTTATTTTCCAGTTAGGTCTTCACTCAGATCTAACTGAGGTAATAGGTGATTAAAAAAAATGCATGAAGAAGTACTAAGTTGAATCCCGATGCCTTAGTTATCCCAAGCTGAATATAAATTAGCCTTTAGTTTTTGTTCATAGTCAAATCCCTGTGGATACGATCTCGGACTCACCGAGAATATTACTTCGCTACACCCTATACTTGGGGTATCCTACTTTTAATTTCTCTTTTAAAAAGAGCAAGATCAAAAACGTAGCAAGTTTTTGGCGCCGTTGCCGGAGATTTGCAACGTGCGAACGAGAACAAGGCTGCAAATTTCAATTTTTACTTTCTATTTCTTCAATTTTTTTTTTATTTTTAACACAACTGAAATTTCAAATCTTTTCAGATTCAAGGACGACACAAAGCGGGACCAGTAACGAGGAAGATCAAGATCACATTTTTGGATTTCCGGAGTGAACGAACTCCGGCCGTGAGTATTTAAATTAATTTTCCTGTTTTGCTCATACTAGTCCTATTTTTCCTACATTAGAATTTTACTCTTGTTTAAAAAAATAATTAAAAAAAATTATTAATTAAAATAATAAAATAATAAATAAATAAAAAGGAAAAAATTTTAGCTAGTTTGCTTGATCAACTATTCAAATGCAATTTAATGTCATGACATAAAATGCTAAAAATCTTCTTGATTGTTGCATATAGTATAAAGCATTTGCATGAAATAATCTAAGGGCTGAACCCATTAAAAAGATAAGGTCGGAATTTCATCACTCGTCCTTAGCCCACAAATCATCCAAGTGCATAAATATCCTAAGCCTAATTAAAATCAACTAGACGTTGGCCCCTAAGGATATTCGAGCTCAATAGGACGAAGACCACTGAAAGTTGCACCAATTTTGCTCTGTGGCCCTGGTCGATGTCTAGACAAGCTTTTTCCCTCTAAGTGACTGAAGGAAGACAGTTTCTGTTCGAGGAAAGTGGGTTTTAAGTGGGACCTTTGCTACACGCATCGTGACCCCTCCACTTACCTGGGAGCTTACCTGGTCGACTAAGGTTACTAGACCAGATTGGAGGCTTAAGTGTCCTCTTCAAACTAGTTAGGAGCTGTCTAGAATATTTAGAAAAATATTAGAAATTGTTGGGTGATGTTTTAATGCATAATTTTAATTAAATTTTTGTTTGTGTGTTTGTTTAGATCTCTTTAGGTGGTACTTGTACCAACCCCAAATTAAAAAAAAATAAAATATATAAATAAAATTAAATTTCAGTATATGCTGTTGTGGGAGAGAGATAAAATGAATAGATTATTTCGAGTTGAATCAAGAGATAAAAATTTAATTGTTCAAAATTCAAATAATCAAATGGAAGATAATGGTAGTAATCAGGGAGATAATGAATTTCAAGATGACTTACCTATTAGAACGCTTCGTGATTATCTACAACCTACTAGGACCAGTACTCCATCTTGCATGGTTATTCCTACTGCTGCGGGAGCCTTTGACATGAAACCAGGAATAATCCAATTACTCCCAAAGTTTTACGGACTTGATTCTGAAAGTCCCTACTTGCACCTAAAAGAATTTGATGAAGTGTGTTCAACACTTCATTTCAATGATGTCACTGAAGAAGTAGTTAAGCTTAAGTTATTTCCTTTTTCTTTAAAGGAAAAAGCTAAGTCATGGTTACACTCCTTAAGGCCTAGGACCATAGCTACCTGGCAAGAAATGACAAGAGAATTTTTAAAGAAATTCTTTCCAACACATAAAACAAACACACTTAGAAGAAATATCATGAACTTTGCACAAAAAGATGGGAAAACATTTTTTCAGTGTTGGGAAAGATTTAAGGACCTTCTGCTTGCTTGCCCACATCATGGATATGAAATTTGGAGGGTCATTAGTTTCTTTTATGATGGTTTGTCCTCCAATATGAGACAATTTGTAGAAATGATGTGTAATGGTGAATTCATGAGTAAGGAACCAAATGAAGCCTGGGATTATTTTGATCTTTTAGCAGAAAATGCATAAGCTTGGGATACAACAGATAAAAATGAAAAATCTAAAATAGCACCTAATGCAAAAGGAGGAATATATCTTATTAAAGATGATAATGATGTCAATGTAAAAATTGCTAATCTGACTAGGAAGGTTGAAGCCATGGAATTAAGCAAAGCCAATATAGGAAAAGCACAAACTATTGTTGAAAGTATATGTGGAATTTGCGAGAGTAATGCACATGTGACCAAGGATTGTCCTACAATCCCTGCTTTTCAAGAAGTGTTGCATGATCAAGCAAATTTCACCAATACTTATAAAAGACCATTTCCAGAAACATATAATCCTAATTGGCGAAACCATCCTAACTTTAGCTGGAGACATGGACCTACTGCCAATGAATCTCAAGGAAATTCTGTTCCTACTCCTTATGTGCCACCACATAGGAAATCCCTTGAAGATACTTTGCAAACCTTCATGCAAGGGCAGACTCAAATAAATCAGAATACAATGCAATCACTCCAAGAACTTAAAAATTCTGTAGGTAGAATTGAGGCTCAACTCAATATTAGGGAAAAAGGGACATTTCCAGCCCAACCTCAATCTAACCCAAAGGGTCAACATGAGGTCCATGAAGCAAGTTCATCCCAACCTAAATTTGAGCAAGTTAAGTCTGTCACAACCCTTCGTAGCGGAAAAATAATTAACAAAGAAATTCCGACAAAAGATGACAAACCTGAAAAATCTATTGAAAAGAAGGATGAAGATGATAATGAACAAGATGATCCAATACCTCATCATAAAATAGTTGCTCCATTCCCTCAGCGCTTGCTTGCAGCTAAAAAAGGAGTACCTGATTAAGAAATTTTGGATATCTTTAAACAAGTAAAGATTAATATTCCTCTATTAGATGCCATTAAGCAAATTCCATCTTATGCAAAATTTTTAAAAGATCTTTGTACCATAAAGCGAAAGCTTTACGTACAAAAGAAAGCTTTTCTAACTGAACAAGTGAGTGCTATTCTCAAACACAACACCCCACCTAAATATAAACATCCTGGTTGTCCTACCATATCTTGCATCATAGGAAACTTCAGGATACAACGAGCCCTTCTGGATTTAGGTGCAAGTGTTAACTTACTGCCCTATTCAGTTTATGAACAATTAGGACTTGGTGAACTAAAACCAACCAAGGTTACTCTCCAACTTGCCGATCGATCTATAAAGATACCAAGAGGAGTAGTCGAGGATGTACTTGTCCAAATTGATAAATTCTATTTTCCAGTCGACTTCATAGTATTAGATACCCAGCCTGTCATGAACTGTACCACTCCAATACCTGTCATCTTAGGCCGCCCATTTCTAGCTACTTCCAATGCTTTGATTAACTGTCGAAATGGAATAATGAAAATGTCATTCGGGAATATGACTATAGATTTTAATATATTTAACATTTGCAAACAACCCGATAATGACAACGAAAATGATGAGATTCATGGAGTTAATCTGATCGACTCCATTGTAGAAGATGCTCTTGTCCCATCTCTTTCTTCTGATCCTTTAGAAACATGCCTAACTCATTTCAGAAATACAGATATCAACCAAAACTTTAGAGAAATCAGTGCTATATTAGATTCAGCTCCTTTGTTGGATACAGATAGGTGGAAATCTCGTTTTGAAGAATTACCTCCATGCAACAATAGTCTTCTACCATCTAGTGTTCAAGCACCCAAACTTGAGCTAAAACCTTTACCATCTGAGCTAAAGTATGCATACCTTGGTCAAAAAGAGACCTTTCCTGTGATCATATCATCCCAACTCGAACAAAATCAGGAATTAAAATTGTTAGAAATTCTCAAGGAACATAAGGGAGCAATAGGGTGGACAATTGCTGATATCAAGGGAATTACTTCCGCAATTTGCACTCATAGAATCTACCTAGAAGCTGATGCCAAACCTTCTCGTCAACCTCAACGTCGATTAAACCCAAACATGAAGGATGTGGTTAGGGCAGAAGTTCTGAAACTTCTGGATGCGGGTATGATCTACCCAATTTCAGATAGTAAATGGGTAAGTCCAACCCAAGTAGTCCCAAAAAAATCTGGTGTTACTGTAGTCAAAAATACGAACAATGAATTAGTTCCAACTAGGGTCCCCACTAGTTGGCGTGTATACATTGACTACAGAAAACTTAATTCTGTCACTAGAAAGGATCATTTTCCTCTACCTTTTATTGATCAAATCTTAGAAAGGTTAGCAGGCCCCAAATTTTATTGCTTCCTAGATGGCTATTCAGGATACAACCAAATTGCAATTGATCCTGAAGATCAAGAAAAGACCACGTTTACATGTCCTTTTGGCACTTTTGCTTACAAGAGAATGCCATTTGGATTGTGTAATGCTCCTGCAACCTTCCAAAGATGCATGCTCAGTATTTTTTCTGACATGGTTGAGCGCTTTTTGGAAGTATTCATGGATGATTTCTCTGTTTTCGGCTCCTCTTTTGAAAACTGTGTAGACCATTTAAGGCTAGTCTTAATTCGGTGTGAGGAGAAGAATCTAATCTTAAACTGGGAGAAGTGCCATTTCATGGTAACTAGGGGAATTGTTCTTGGGCATGTCATTTCATCTGAAGAAATTGAAGTAGACAAAGCTAAAATTGACTTAATTGCTAACTTACCCAACCCAAAAACTATCAAAGATATACGCTCATTTTTGGGTCATGCAGGATTTTATAGGAGATTCATTAAAGATTTTAGCTCAATATCTAAACCCTTATGTAATCTGCTTCAAAAGGAAACCCAATTTGTGTGGTCTGAAGAATGTCAAAGAGCTTTTGATAAACTTAAAAGCTTGCTGACCTCTGCTCCCATCATGCAACCACCTGACTGGTCTCTTCCTTTTGAAATTATGTGTGATGCTAGTGAATATGCAGTTGGGGTAGTTTTAGGGCAAAGAAAAGAAAGGAAGCCTTATGTTATCTACTATGCAAGTAAGACTTTAAATAGTGCACAAAAGAATTACACCACTACGGAAAAGGAACTACTTGCCGTAGTATTTGCACTAGACAAATTTAGGTCTTACTTGATTGGATCCAAAATCATTATCTACACTGACCATGCTGCCCTTAAGTACCTTCTTTCAAAAAAGGATGCTAAAGCGCGTTTGCTTAGGTGGATCCTTCTGCTCCAAGAATTTTTTCTAGAAATAAGAGATAAAAAGGGGGTAGAGAACGTAGTAGCTGATCACTTGTCCCGTCTCACTCTTCCAGATTCCTTAGATAATTCACCCATAAAAGACACTTTCCCTGATGAGCAACTGTTTGAGATCACATCTTCACCCTGGTTTGCAGACATTGCAAATTTTTTAGTCACAGGTGAACTACCAAGTCATTGGAATAAACAGGACAAAAGAAAATTTTTGACCGAAATAAAAAATTTCTTCTGGGATGACCCTTATCTTTTCAAATACTGCCCAGACCAAATTATTAGGAGATGTGTACCTAATGACGAATTTATTAGTGTCATTTCCTTTTGTCATTCTGAAGCTTGCGGTGGTCATTTCTCTACTAAGAAAATGGCTGCAAAAATTTTACAGTGCGGTTTTTATTGGCCCACCTTGTTCAAAGATTTCCATAACTTTTGCAAAGTTTGCGAGCGTTGTCAAAAGTTAGGCGGGATAACTCGTAGGAATATGATGCCCCTCAACCCAATTTTAATTATCGAAATATTTGATTGTTGGGGAATAGATTTTATGGGTCCATTTCCTCCTTCATTCGGAAATTTGTACATCTTAGTAGCTGTAGATTATGTCTCCAAATGGATTGAGGCAATTCCTTGCAAACATAATGACCATAAAACTGTTTTAAAATTTTTAAAAGAAAACATTCTTTCTAGATTTGGAACGCCTCGAGCCATCATCAGTGATGGGGGTTCGCACTTCTGTAATAAGCCTTTTGAGGCTTTAATGCGAAAATATGGGATCACCCATAAAATCGCCACCCCTTATCATCCACAAACAAGTGGACAAGTTGAAGTATCCAATCGATCAATTAAGAATATTCTGAAAAAAACGGTTAACCCAAATCGCAAAGACTGGTCTTTGCGTTTAACTGATGCACTTTGGGCTTATCGTACTGCTTTTAAAGGCCCGATTGGTATGTCTCCGTACCGTCTTATTTTTGGCAAACCGTGTCACTTACCTGTGGAATTGGAGCATAGGGCCTACTGGGCTATTAAGAGATTTAATTTTGACATGGATAAGGCTAGTTCACTACGCAAACTTCAACTTAATGAACTAGTGGAAATTAGGAATGAAGCATATGAGAATGCTCGAATTTATAAGAACAAAATGAAAGTCTTTCATGATAGAAATATTATAAGGAAAACATTTGAGCCTTTCCAGAAAGTTCTATTGTATAATTCAAGACTTCATTTATTTTCAGAAAAATTGAGATCTAGGTGGACCGGCCCGTTTATAGTTAAAACTGTTTATTTGTATGGAACCGTTGAGATAGAGAATCCAAACACCGGTAATATTTTTAAAGTAAATGGCCAACGTTTGAAGTTATTTTTGGATAACTTTACCCCAGAGGTTGAATCGACCAATCTGCGAGATCCTGTTTATCAGGATTGATCTCTATATCTGCTAGAGATGTTCTGTTTGTACATAATTTTTCTTTCATTTTCTATTGATATGATAATTGGTGAGCAACAACAGTGTGCGGTCATTCTATTAGGTAAATTCTAACCTTCAGCCTTATTATCCTTCATACAATCATATTTCATGCATTCATGTTGAAACATTGGGGACAATGTTGAATTTAAGTTGGGGGGAGAGATTACTGTATTTTCTATATACCAATAGTCATATATGTGCAAAAAAAAAAAGAAAAAGAAATAATACAGTTTGTCTTCACTAGGTAACCGGGCCTCTTGCCTACAAAGCAGCGAGTGTTCGCGTAAAAAGGTGAAAATATCTGAAATAAGTGATTAGTCTGGCCTCGTGGCGTAGTCTGGTTCGAGTAATTAAGTTCGATGGGTGTTTCACCTAATGCCTTGAGCCAACTGGATCAAGAGTTATTGACCCAAAGCTCGTTACATGGACCTTACTAGAGCCTAATGGAGTTGGACTGTTGTAGTCACTGTGCGAAAAAAAAAATATAAAAAATAAAAAATAAAAAATGAGTGGGTTAGTTAAACTAAAACCAAGTGACATGTGGATGACTGGTTTGACTCCATTGTTTTAGAACTCTGTGTACCTGGGATGTCTAGTTGGGATTGATAGCTTCATTTTTATATGCGAACTATTCTGGATAAATAACATGGGATATTCGGAAAATTTAGTGGATCAGGAGCTAACAAATAGTAGTTAACACTTGTGAATTTGAGTAGTGCACCTAGAACTCAAGGGGTATTCAATTGTGGTGGAGGTATAGGTATTTTGAGATGTCACATTTACATTTGCCTTAAGGGTTGCTATGTTTTAAAGTATCTTCTAACTTAAAAACGATGTTTGTGGGTAACATCACTGCAAACCCTCACGAGACAACACTCGTCCACTAGGGTAACCTAGGGGTTTAACGGCTTGTTGCATGTGCTAAGTGCAATCGTAATGCTCTACGAAAGTGAGTATTTATTTTAATTCATGCATATTGATATATATATATATTAATAAAATAAACAATACTTTTGCACCCTCATTTTATCATTTTCACACTAAATTGCTAGAGACTAGCAATAAGCTAGTTGGGGGGTGTGATGAGAGTACAAAAGTGAAATTTTCATATTATCTTAATTAGTATTATAGCTAATCTTTATTAATAAAATTAATTAATTAATGTTTTATTTGTGTCTGAGTGCATGTAATTCAAAAGAACCAATAACGCTGGATTTTAGCCCAATGCTCAGTAGTTCGAGCTCAACAAATTCTCCAGTATCCGTGATGAGGCGACTCAACAGTTCCTAACCTAAAATTTCCATGTATCCACATCAACGAGCTGAAGCAAGTGATTTTCCAACATCTTCAAGTGTCCCTGTGCCGTCTCGAGAGTCCCAAAGCAATTCAATTGCTTCTCAAACCAAGTATCCGTTTGCCATCAACTTCCCAACGTTAAAGTCTTCCAACCGTCCGTGGCAACATTCCATCTCCTCTGTTTTGGAACAAACCCAGCACTCAGCTCTTCAACCGTCGCCACATTCCATCCGTTCGAGCACGCGTCCGTGAGGAGCTTCCCAGTTTTCCCAACCGATCGTGGCATCTCCTCAGAGTCCTTCCATCTCCCCTGTTTCTTCCCAGCTCATCCACAAATCCAGCGGCTGTGAGGAGTCTTCTCAACACCCCAACAGTCATCTTCTTCCACACTTCCCAACCGCATCCCAACATCCGTCCATGGCATCTCAAGCGTTGTGGCATTAACCAGCCGCATGGCTTTTTGTCTTCCAAGCGGATCATTCCAAGCAACAGTGGAAGCATCCCAGCAGCCGAAGATCCCAAGCGATTCGACTTCATCTAATCCGAGTCTCATCCACTCCCAGCAGCGTTTCAGCTTCTCCGATCGCTTCTCCTCCTTCAAACATGCTGAAAGTATCTATAAAAGGAACCGGGAAGGGGCTACGAGGGAGCATCCGGTGGAGGAAAAAGAGGAGGCGAGGGGAGGCCACAGATCAAGAAGGGAGGACGGAGCAAAGAAGGAGGAGGAACTCGGAAGCCATCTATCTGCATCTAGTCTTCCGATCTTCTCAGTCGGGCTTGGGAGGAGAGAAGGCAGCCAGGTTCCATTCAACTCCAAGCTTTTAATCCAGTCGAGCGAGAAAGAAGGGAGGCCACGGAACCAGGGAAGTCTTCAATTGCATCTTTCCCAGCCGGGCGAGAGAGGAGGAAAAGCATCGGGAGGAGAAAAGAAAAAGAAAACAGAGAACAGAGCACTCTGTTTTCTTAAGAAAAAAAAGGGATTTATGCCTTATTTTATTTATTCTATGCTAATCCCTTTTATAAAAATGCTTGCATCTCATATGGATAGCTAATCTCTCTTAGCTAAGGCTAGGGAATAGCCTAGTATTTTTTTCATGTATTCTTTTAATCATCAATTAAAATTTTAATATCATTTATGTGCAGTGAATGTTTAGGAATTACTTTAAACTTATACATTTGTTTGATCTGTTATTTCTCCCAGGGTATAACAGATGCTTAGAAATCCCTGTAGTCTAAAGTAAAATTAATGCAATACCGTCCATAAAGATCCATTTATTTATGATTTTCACCGCTTTATTTTCTAGTTAGGTCTTCACTCAGATCTAACTGAGGTAATAGGTGATTAAAAGAAATGCATGAAGAAGTACTAAGTTGAATCCCGATGCCTTAGTTATCCCAAGCTGAATATAAATTAGCCTTTAGTTTTTGTTCATAGTCAAATCCCTGTGGATACGATCTCGGACTCACCGAGAATATTACTTCGCTACACCCTATACTTGGGGTATCCTACTTTTAATTTCTCTTTTAAAAAGAGCAAGATCAAAAACGTAGCAATTAATTTCCCTTTCGTTTTCTCCTTTTTTTTTTTCTTTTTCTTTTCGGAAACAGGGCCTCCCCTGTTTCCTTTCTCTTTTTTTTTTTCTTTTCAAATGGCTGATGCTCCTCTGTTTTTCGAATGAACACCCTCTTCCCAGCCGAGAGAGCCCTCTTTCATCTCCCGATGGACCCCCTGATCACACGGGATGCTCCTCTCGTGTTGGCTGCCTAGTATCCCGGACGCGGAGAGGCTGATCCATAGAAGATTGGAGAGGCGGAAGAAGCGGGCGGACGCATGTGACACGGGCTCGGCTGAAGCACGGATGGCTCAGAAATGGAAGGGGCCGATGGATCGCGCTGAAGATTGGATGCGGACGGCTGGGCTTGGGATTCGAATGACGCGTGTGACCTTTGCTGGGAGCTGAGACGCGGATCTGGAAGACGCCCGAATGCTAGCTGATCGCAGATGCGGAAATCGCGGGATGCTCTCGAACGGAAGGATGACACGCCGGTGGGGAGAAGGATCCAGAAACACGTGAGAGTGGATCTGGGAACGGAGGATGTGCGTGGGAGCTGAACCATGCTGAGAGCTGGAAGCTTGCACACGGGAGAAGCGGATGGATGCGAGGAGGATCGGACGTGGCATGCTGGGACGCTCGAGAGAGCTGAAATCGCTGGGAAATCCAACAGATGGATCGGAAGGGAGGAGCGTGGACGCTGGGATGAAGTCGGGACTTGCTGGAAAATCGCTGGGAAGCGAGTTGCTCGGGAGATTGTGGATGCTGGGAGCTGATCACACGCGGATGCTGACCGATGGTGTTCGGATGCGGGTGGACGGCTGGTGATGTGCTATGAACGTAGACGGTGAAGATGGAAAACAACTGATGCTCGCGCTTGGTGATAAGTGCTTGATAATCTATAATTTAATTATCTTTCCATAGCACTTATCAATGTTCTTAAACTGATAAATACGTATTTTACCATGAAATTGAATGATCATTGAAATAAATTTAAAATATGGTAAAAAGCAAATAATTCTTTTCTTAAATCAGACTCTGAACTTGTCTCTCTCTTGTTTGCAATCTTTCATGAAAATTACAGAAAAACATATAAGGAGGAGATTGTGTTGACCCGGTTTGGTAACCTGATAGAATTGTAGTAAAGCTAAGGTTATAATTAAATGGGTTTTGGTCCTGATTCGATCGAAAGTTATAATTAATTTTGTATGGGGCAGAGGTTTGATTAACCCTTTTTATTAGGTCACGGTCCTGTTTTTAGTCTTGTCTGGTCGAGTTCGATCTGAAGCAGCTTAGCAAGAATTAAATTTAAATGACAATGGGCTTAAGGACAAGTCAAGCATCATGACCCACCTCAAACCCAAAGTCAATTCCCAACCAATTCCTTACCTGCCTTCATATAAAATTTATAAATTTAAAACAAAAAAAGGGGAAATAATGAATATAATAAAATAAATAAAAATAATTCCGAGGAGAATCACTTATTCACTGTTCATATGAACAGTGTCCCGTAAAAACATTGTTCATATGAACAGTGAGAAATAATATAATAATAATAAAAATAATAATATTAAAACTGTTTCACTGTTTATCTCCTTCCTCCCGTTATCTATCCTTCCCGTGATCCCGCCTCACAGAGCGCCCCCTGCCCGTTCCAGCCACGCGTCACAGCCGACGCACCAATCCTCGACGCGGTGCAGCCGGCGACCAGATCCTCCGCCTCTTCATCCGCCTGCATCCCCGCCTCCGCACAGCTGCCGTTTTGGGCGTCCGAGACAAGCTACGCATGCTCCCAGCGTATCACGCGATGAACCAGGCCGCCTTCCGTGCACCCAGCTATCTCCCAGATCTCCTCTCATCCCGCGGTGCAGCCGGCGACCAGATCCCCCCAACTCCATTCCGCTGATCCCGCGGCCCTTCATCCTCTTTGTCCGCGATTTGCCTTCCGGCATCATGCCCCGGAATCAGCCGGCCGTGATCTCTTCTTCCTTCCCGAACGAGCACTCCGAACAGCTATAAAAGGAGGAGGGTGGCCATCGGTGAGGGAGGCGGAAAGGATGGTTTGAAGAACAGGGGAGACGTTCTGTTCAGGGGAAAAGAAAAGAAAAGAAAAGGAGGGGGGAGGGAGAATACTTTGGGTTATTTCAGGAATAATGGGAGCTAAAGTTTTTAATATGAAGATGGGAGGTCGTCTGGAAGCCATGCGCAGCTAGACGTCCAATCTAGGGCTGGATGAAGCCCTAGTAATGTATCAGGGCATTGTAGTTCTTACTCTTTTATTTTTTTTTTGGGAGTTTGTTTAAATTCTCATTCTCAATGAAAATTTATTTTATGATGTTTAAACCTTGAGCATGTCATTTACAATTCATATTTGGTAAAGTAGTCTAAGATGATCCATGCCTAGGAAGATGAGGTGTGCTGCACCCTAGATTAGCATACTTAGGTAGACACTTCATGCTATACTGAAGATGGATCTTCCTAAAACTCTTTATGATTTTATTTTAAAAGGCTTGTAGCCAATTTGCATGCCTCTCCAAAAGATAAAAATTAAGAACACAGTCCCTAATGCAATGCTACGCGGTGGATTCCAAACCCTAGATCTATCTACTTTGATAAATTTCAATTCGTACTCATAGATTAATTCAGTATAATTAAGTTAGCAAACTCTTCTTCTTAATTTACTTTTAAAAGAAAAATAACTTGTCTCCAATCCCTGTGGACCGACACCCGTAATCACTATCCTACAGGATACGTGCTATTGCATGGTTTATTTTCAAAATTGAAAGAACCGATCAATTTTTGGCGTCGTTGCCGGGGATTGCTAGCATAATTATTTTTCCTATCATTAAAAAAAATACAAAAAAAAACTTTTTTAAATATATATATATATCTAAAATAAAAATATTTTCTATTGTTGTTACTTTTTTTATCTTTTTTTTTCTTTTCTCTCTCACTAATTTTTAAATTTTTTTTATATTATTTGATCAGGAATCGAGCAAAAAAATCTGGGATGATTAAAAAGAGAACTGCTGGAAAAGAAATGTTGTAATGGTTTGCCTAAAAAAAAAAATTAAATTACTGGGGAAATTTTCTTTGGTAACCTCTAAACCTTTCTTATTTAAATTAATTATTAGCTTGAAATTTTGTGGTGATTGTTTGATTTTAATTTCAGCAAAAATGTGAATGCATGCTTGATACACATACACAAGTTAATCCGCACATAGTAAGGGCAATCACCCCAACAAGATAAGAGCCGGATTTCATCACCGGATTCTTGCCCAACTTAGGTGAACTCAATCTCACATAGTGTCACTTTAATTAAAATCAATTAGACGTTGGCTCCTAGGGACATTCGAGCCCAATAGGACGAAGATCACCGAAAGTTGCACCAATTTCGCTCTGTGGCTTAGTTGATGTCTAGGCAAGCTTTGTCCCTATAAGGGAGACAGTTCATCTGTTCGAGGCAAGTGGGTTTTAAGTGGGACCTTTGCGAACGCATCGTGACCCCTCCACTTACCTAGGAGCTTACCTGGTCAACTCGATTCATTAGACCGGATTGGAGGCTTAGGTGCCCTCTTCAAACCAGTTAGGAGCTGCCTAGTGATTTTAGGACAAATATCAGGATTTATGTGTTTTTTTTCTTTTATTGCATGCTTGATTGATCAAGTACTAGTGTATGCAAGGGAGTCGTTCTATAGTACGTGACCTATTATTACCTTTTGACCCTGAAATAGAACGAACCCTTAGGAACATTCAAGCTAAGATCAAAACATTAGGATCATCCCCACCTCTTAAGATGGCTGAAGAACAACCCAAACTCCTGAGGGAGTACTTTACTCCCACTATTTACACTTCCCCATCTTGCATTCGATTACCTGAGGTAGCAGCTGTACAATATGAAATAAAGTCTAGTGTGATCCAAATGCTCCCATCTTTTTATGGGCTCACCAAGGAAGACCTATACCAACATTTAGATGAATTTCTTGAGATTTGCACCACTATCAAGATTCAGAACTTCACTGATGATGCTCTGAAACTTAGATTATTCTCCTTCTCCCTTAAAGATAGAGCCAAACAATGGCTGAATTCTTTAGAAGCCAACTCGATTCGTTCTTGGGATCAAATGCAACAAGAATTCCTAAAAAAATACTTTTCCATAGGAAGAACGAACCAGTTTAGACATGCCATTACAAGCTTCTCCCAAACTGAGGGAGAAGAATTTCATGAAACTTGGGAGAGATTTCGGGACCTAATCCGTAAATGCCCTCATCATCAAATACCTAAGTGGCAGCTAGTGCAATGTTTCTATGACGGATTGACTGAACGAAACCGTCAGATGATCGATGCTGCATGCGGGGGAACATTCATGCTTCAAAATGAGCATGAAGCATGGCAATTATTTGAAAATCTTAATGAAAACTCCCTCCACCATGCTTCTTGTTCTGGTCAAGCACCCCCGAATTCTCCAAGAAAAGGGACTATTTGTGAAATAAGTCATTCTGTGGACCTTTCTAACAAGGTAGATGCATTCTCCCATAAGATTGACCAACTGATGATAGGTGGGTATTACATGAACTCTTCCCAAGCACAAGTGTGTACTATCTGTTCTAGCCCATCCCACCCAATTCATGAGTGCCCTTCAGCGCCCCAATTCCCCGAACTCGTGCAAGAACACATCAATGCTGCTCAAACACAGCCTAGACCAGGTACTGACCCATTTTCCAATACATATAACCCGGGATGGCGAAATCATCCAAACTTTTCTTGGAAGCAGCAAGCTTCGAACACAGCCCAACCCTATTTCCAAAATTTTCAAAATCCTCAGAATTTTCAAACCCCACAAAATATTCATCCCTACCGTCCCTCGATTCAATTTCAACACACTCCTCCTCCACCCCAAAGAAACACAGCCTTTAAGGAGAAAGTGTTGAAAGCCCTTCAAGGTTTGGAAACCATTACACAATTGGTGCACTCTCACACGCAATCCATCGCCAAGCTAGAATCCCAAATGGGGCAACTAGCTAATGCACTGAATAAGCGAGAGGAAGGAAAGCTTCCAAGCCAACCATTAAGTAATCCTAGGGGACAATACATGGCTCAAGAAAATCAACTAAATGCAATTCATCATGAACAAGCCAATGCTTTGACTACCCTAAGGAGTGGACGTGTAGTAGACAATAAGATTGGGGAAGATAACAATAAGGAAGATGAAGAAGAGGATAGAAATATGTCAAATGAAAATCTAAAACCTTCTTCTTCTTATTCTTCTTCAGCTAGTCCACCTTCTGCCAAAACTCACATCCCAAAGGCCCCATTTTCTGAAGCTCTTAATTCACCCTCTCCCTTTGGCAAAAAGGGAACTTCACTAGAGGAGATGATGGAGGTTTTCAAACAAGTTAAAATCAACCTTCCGCTTCTTGATGCTATTAGACAAGTTCCCTCCTATGCCAAATTTCTCAAAGACCTTTGTATCCAAAAGCGAAAATCTAGGACACATGTGCCTAGAAAGGTCTTCCTAACTGAGCAAGTGAGTTCTATTCTCCAACACAACACCCCTCCGAAATTTAAAGATCCTGGTGCTCCCACCATCTCTTGTGTCTTAGGAAATAATTTCATTGATCAAGCACTCTTAGACCTAAGGGCAAGTGTCAACCTTTTACCTTATTCAGTTTATGAGAAACTTGGGTTAGGTGAGTTAAAACCAACCTCGGTATCCCTTCAATTGGCTGATCGATCTATAAAAACACCACGTGGGATACTTGAAGATGTTCTTGTCAAGGTAGACAAATTCTATTTTCCAGTAGATTTCATCGTCCTTGATATGGAACATGAGCCTAATCCTAAGAAACAAATCCCCGTGATCCTTGGGCGCCCCTTTTTAGCAACAGCCAATGCGTGCATAAATTGTAGAACGGAGGTAATGAACATATCATTTGAGAACATGAAAGTAAAATTAAATGTGTTCAATGCGGCCGACCAACCCGCGAGGAAAGTTGAGTGTTTTATGATAGACAAAATAGATGACCTCATAGAAGAAGATGCAAAAACTATCTCACTGTGTCTGGCTGAAGACAATAAACTTAGCGCTTGTTGGGAGGCAACCCAATTCTCTTAGATTTTTTTTTAACATTGAGGACAATGTTAGGTTTAGGTTTGGGGGTATTCATCTTGATTTTCATCCAAAACAAAAAAAAAAGAAAAAAGAAAAAATGTGTTCATTTTCATTTTTTATAAAATAATAATAATAATAATAAAATTAAAAAAAAAAGTTTTTGTTTTTAAAAACCTAATTTCTATACATTTATGCAAGAATGATAAACACACAAGGTATATAAAATCTAAAAAGCCCAATGACTAGTCGGAAGTAATACAAATTTAAGTTCTTTTCATTAAGTCTCTCTTAGGGAGTTGTAAGCTAATTAATACTTCAGAATTTCACTACACACTGGCCGACACTTCTAAATTCTAGGCTCGACATTATGTTGATAGTATAGTAGCAACCTTGGACCCTGATGAATCATACTTATCTAATCAAAAAAAAAATCATCAATAATAATGGATTTAGTCAGGAACATCGAAAAAGACTACCTATTGTCAAAAGTCAAGTGGGCTTATGATGAGAACTCCGAGCATAAGTCCGTAGGGGAGTCTTGATGCCTGACACCTTGTGCCAACTGGTGTGATAGTTGTCGACTGATTGCTCGTTACACGGAGAAATCACCACAAGAGTAAAAGTGCACAATTTATACATCTTTTATTTTTAAAAAAAAAACTTTGTATTGACCTTATAAAAGACAATAGTGTGAAAGCCGTCGTTGTAGAAATTCGAGTAAAATGGAATATTACAGATAAAGCCCGTGAGGTACTAAAGTAAATATCCACAACTCTCGAAATCCTGCAGATAAGATGATTTTGAATCAGTGAGTAGGTCCTTTCGACCAATCCTTGGAAACTACTAGTATTAGCAATATTTTGGAGATCCGAACCCTTAGCTTGTGTACGGTCCAGATTTCACTGAGCACTCCAGTATAAATAAGTCTTACAATTTCCTAACGGAAACTTAATGACCTCAACTTGAATTGCATTTTGACCTAGGATTTGGGCTGACTTAGTAAATAAAACCGTGTGTGCTTTGAAACTCTTATTATTTATGTATCTTAAATTAGATTTTAATAATAATAAAAAAAGGAGAGTTTTTGAAATTCTTTACTAGTATGCATTTGGAATTTGATTTTCACTTCATAGATCAATCGATCTAAAAAAAAAAATATAATAACAATAATAATAAATGATTTATTTAAGTTTGTGGGTATCTTCACTGAAAACCCTCACGAGACTATAACTCGTCCACTAGGATAACCTAGGGGTTTAAAGCCTTGTTACATATGGTAAATGTAACCGCGATGCCTGCGAAAGTGAGTTAGAATTCTTCTTTTCTAGTTTTATTTTGCTCGAGGACTAACAAAATATAGGTTTGGGGGTGTGATAAGTGCTTGATAATCTATAATTTAGTTATCTTACCATAGCACTTATCAATGTTCTTAAACTGATAAATACGTATTTTACCATGAAATTGAATGATCATTGAAATAAATTTAAAATATGGTAAAAAGCAAATAATTCTTTTCTTAAATCAGACTCTGAACTTGTCTCTCTCTTGTTTGCAATCTTTCATGAAAATTACAGGAAAACATATAAGGAGGAGATTGTGTTGACCCGGTTTGGTAACCTGATAGAATTGTAGTCAAGCTAAGGTTATAATTAAATGGGTTTTGGTCCTGATTCGATCGAAAGTTATAATTAATTTTGTATGGGGCAGAGGTTTGATTAACCCTTTTTATTAGATCACGGTCTTGTTTTTAGTCTTGTCTGGTCGAGTTCGATCTGAAGCAGCTTAGCAAGAATTAAATTTAAATGACAATGGGCTCAAGGACAAGTCAACCATCATGACCCACCTCAAATCCAAAGTCAATTACCAACCAATTCCTTACCTGCCTTCATATAAAATTTATAAATTTAAAACAAAAAAAAGGGGAAATAATGAATATAATAAAATAAATAAAAATAATTCTGGGGAGAATCACTTATTCACTGTTCATATGAACAGTGTCCCGTAAAAACACTGTTCATATGAACAGTGAGAAATAATATAATAATAATAATAAAAAAAATATTAAAACTGTTTCACTATTTATCTCCTTCCTCCCGTTATGTATCCTTCCCGTGATCCCGCCTCACAGAGCGCCCCCCTGCCCGTTCCATCCACGCGTCACAGCCGACGCTCCAATCCTCCACGCGGTGCAGCCGGCGACCAGATCCTCCGCCTCTTCATCCGCCTGCATCCCCGCCTCCGCACAGCTGCCGTTCCGGGCGTCCGAGACAAGCTACGCATGCTCCCAGTGTATCACGCGATGAACCAGGCCGCCTTTCGTGCACCCAGCTATCTCCCAGATCTCCTCTCATCCCGCGGTGCAGCCGGCGACCAGATCCCCCCCAGCTCCATTCCGTTGATCCCACGGCCCTTCATCCTCTTCGTCCGCGATCTGCCTTCCGGCATCACGCCCCGGAATCAGCCAGCCGTGATCTCTTCTTCCTTCCCGAACGAGCACTCCGGATAGCTATAAAAGGAGGAGGGTGGCCATCGGTGAGGGAGGCGGAAAGGATGGTTTGAAGAACAGGGGAGACATTCTGTTCAGGGGAAAAGAAAAGAAAAGAAAAGGAGGGGGGGAGAGAGAATACTTTGGGTTATTTCGGGAATAATAGGAGCTGAAGTTTTTTATATGAAGATGGGAGGTCGTCCGAAAGCCATGCGCAGCTAGACGTCCAATCTAGGGCTGGATGAAGCCCTAGTAATGTATCAGGGCATTGTAGTTCTTACTCTTTTAATTTTTTTTTTTTTTGGAGTTTGTTTAAATTCTCAATGAAAATTTATTTTATGATGTTTAAACCTTGAGCATGCCATGTACTATTCATATTTGCTAAAGTAGTCTAAGATGATCCATGCCTAGGAAGATGAGGTGTGCTGCACCCTAGATTAACATACTTAGGTAAACACTTCATGCTATACCGAAGATGGATCTTCCTAAAACTCTTTATGATTTTATTTTAAAAGGCTTGTAGCCAATTTGCATGCCTCTCCAAAAGATAAAAATTAAGAACACAGTCTCTAATGCAATACTACGCGGCGGATTCCAAACCCTAGATCTATCTACTTTGATAAATTTCAATTCGTACTCATAGATTAATTCAGTATAATTAAGTTAGCAAACTCTTCTTCTTAATTTACTTTAAAAGAAAAATAACTTGTCTCCAATCCCTGTGGACCGACACCCGTAATCACTATCCTACAGGATACGTGCTATTGCGTAGTTTATTTTCAAAATTGAAAGAACCGATCACTTGGGATGCATCGCGGAATATGGGAAGTTGCTCGGGTGCACGGAAGAAGAATCATGGACTCTGTTCTGCAGTTAGGAAGATGCATTCTTTTTAGATGAATTTATATAAAATAATGATAAAAATTATAATAAGTGCTAAGGATAAAATATTTAATCATGCAAATGTTAATACCTATTATTTATCATTATTTTGCTAGCATTAGGCTAAGTTAATTGGTACTTAGATCGCACTTTTGTGCTCTCATCAAGCACCAAAAGCATGATATGAAAGCTTGAGGAACTTTTTGATAGAAAGCAATATTGATGAATCTATGCATCATAAAGAAAAATTTGTGATATCTTATCTACTTAAAGTATATATTGATGACATCATTTTTGGTTCTACTAATGAAGCTTTATATGAAGGTTTTACTAAGCTCATGCAGGATGAGTTCGAAACATGTATGATGAATGAGTTAACATTTTCTCTCGAACTCCAAATTAAGACAAACAAGAAAGAAAATCTTCATTGGCTAAAGTAAGTCCACAAGAAAACTCTTATAGAAGACTGGCATGAAGAAGGTATGTCTATAATCCTATATTGTAGAATTTGAAAAGGATGAGAAAGGTTCATCTATTATTTTGAAGCTGTATTGAAGCATAATAGAATAATTATTTCATCATAGAGCTAGTGAACCAGATTGTATGCTCATTATGTGCCCTTATGCAAGACTTCAATTTAACTCTAATGAATCATATTTTATTGATAACAAATGAATCATAATCAGAATTTTGATAGAAATAACTGATAATCAAATTAAAACATAATTTGTGATCTTTTGAGCATAATATGAATTTTGTTTGCATGATATAAATTTATGTGTTATGCAACATATTAGATTATCTCTTTATTATGTTCTTTCATGAAAATTACTTAAAAATAATAAAAGAGAGAAAGATAAAGAAAAGAAAATGAACATTGTTTAGGGAGAGTAAAAACTAAGTAAATGTAAAACCGAAAATATATGAAGAAAATTAAAATAGTCATTAATTGCTTAAAGAAACAAAGTTGTGAAAAACAAATGTAGTTTCAATCACTTTAAACCATACCTTAAGGATAAAATCAATGCAAGATTATATTTAAATAGGGAGAGTTTATTTGAAAAGAATTGATTTGATTCTTGATATGCTTGTTCTTAATACTTCAATATATTATGTTATAACATAATGCATATTATGTTTTGCATGTAACATGTGACATTCATAATTTGAAACGTGTTTTAACTCTGCACATAAGTTTTTACTTCACCTTTGTCTTCAAAATAACTTGTGTTCCAAAGCTTAATGAAAATAGTTTTCACTTGCAAAACATACTCCTCAATGATATGTATTTTTTGGATTCATTGATTCTCCTTGTACTTTTCTGATTTTAATGAATATCTCCTTAAAAATAAAAAGAAAGAATAGACTGAATTTGTAATTTAGGCAAAATGAATTGATTTTGAATTATCTTTCAACTTGCCTAACTTTGGTACATAATATTCTAATACTTGTTAAAATATCATCCATTTTGTACCGAAACTCAATATTAAATACAAAGATTCTGAATGTGCTCTAATGTGTTTGAAATATGTATTTTCAATCGTAATGATTTAAGATGAGCTACAATGTGGAAGATACATATCTCAATTTATAATTTTGAAAGTCTTCTTGAAAATTTTTATGAAATTTAGAATCTGATTTTGTATAAAAGCTTAAACTTAATTTAAAAATGCTTATATCATTACATCTTTGTAACTTTAGTTATATGCTTCAATGATCGCATTATTCAGAAAAATAACTCAATATAATTTTTAGATGAAAATTATAACTTAAGAAAAACAGAATTAATTTTGATGCCTTGGTTGATTGCTCCGATACACATCCAAAATATATCATTTTGTATTTTATAAGTGTACTAAAATTAGTCTAAATGATGTGTCTTTCAATGATCTTGATTGCGAATAAATGTTTCTAAATATATAATTTTATTTTGATATTAAAAAGATTCATTATGTTTCATGTATACATTGCTGTGACACTATAATTAAAAAATTGAGTTCTATAAATATACACTTCAATGATCATCTATATGTTTTCTCTTCTACATAATTAAGGGCCTCTATCATTAAAGAAAAAAGCTTTTTTTAAGAAGAGTGAATGATCTTAGAGCTAGAAACATTTCAACTCACTCAAATAATTCTTAAATGAAAGAAAATGTAATTCTTTTGAAAGAAATTTGAGCTTCAAAAAAATTATTTTCTGATTAATATTTCAGTACATTCTCAAAGATTAGGAGGAAGCATAACTTGTTCTTGAAAGATTAAAAAAAGTGATTTCTATAAATTTTGAATAATTCTAGATCACTTTACATTCTTGATATCATAGAATTTCAGTTTTGTTCACACTTATCATTAAAATCTGAAATTCAACAAAAAAAAAAGAATGATTAAAGAAGAATGCATCTTTTAAGGGAGAGCTTTAGATATTCAATCTCTTTGCAATATGCATCTTATTCAAAAGTTACTTTTATTTGATGCATACCTTGAATGCTTTATGGATTGATTTTGATGAACCTCCTTGTATTGCCTTACTTGTCTTAGTTACATAATAAGCCTATACCTTGAGTTGAGTTCTATAAAGGTTATCTTATCTCAAATTTTGAGCTTTATAGAAATATGCTCTCATTAGTATAAGCTGTGCTAAAACATATAGAAAATATATTTTCGAGATTGACAATTTGAATATTTTATTGAACATTATCTTCAAATTCTAAACTCTTAAATTGAATATTTAATTAAGGTGGAGAAAGAAAATTTTTAGGAGATATCATATGGAACTTAATCGCATAAATCAATAACTAAAGAAGAAAGAAAGAATACTAAATGAGAAGTGATCCTAATACTCTTCAATATGTATCATCTGAAATTTAAATCTGAAAATCTTTATGATACACCTTGAAGCTTGTTATTTGGTTAATATATCTTGTGCATCCATCATGAACCAAATTGCAATTCAAATAGTTGATCTTACGTGCTTCTAATTTAATAAAAAAGGGGAAGAAAAATAAAAGTAAAAAATCAGCTTGAAATGTAATGTTGTATATCTGATTCATGAATAGAACTTAAGAGGCTTATATAAATGAAAGAAAAATGAATGCTCTTAAAGCCAAATCATTAAAAGTTACTCTAGGTAAATTTGACAATGATTTTACTATGCTTTTGATGTCTAATTGGTTTAAAACTGATATCAATTTAAGCATATTTTGGTATCAACCTTGTGCTTCGTTGAATATGTTGCAAAATTTGGATTTTCATCTGCACTTCATTGGTAAATTATTTGTTTTGAAAATAAATTGAAATGGATTCTATTTGTTTTAGTATCGAAAATTTATTTTGGAATCCACTAATGAACTCTTGTTGGCTTGCACTTTAGTATTTTAACCCTATGCCAACTCATCTTACTTCATTTTGATGCCTTGACTTTTAAAAGAAGCAAGAGAATTATCAACGAACTTTTGAACTTTATGTGTGCCCCAATGCTTTTATTATCATAAAAGAACTTTGAAGTCATTAAGAATTAATGATCCAACCTGATGGTATATTTTTCAAGTATATAAGTTTTGATCATATACTTTGAAAATTAATTAGATTGTTCTCATGTTGCAATATACTTAATATATTGGGCCAAAGATCTTAAATAAACAAGCTTTCATACTTGTTATTAAAGCTCTTTCAAAAAAAAAAAAAAGAAGGGAAAAAAGAGGTTGGATTTTCATTCGTGCTTTCTTTGAATATCATTCTTGACACTTCTTGAATTAACTTGAAAAAGATTTCACCTGCACTTGATTTGAAAACTATCTTTGGAATTACATTCGATGTGCTTTCATTATAATTTGTTTTGTAATCATCTTAATTAGCTCTGATCTATGCTCATTAATCTCACCCTGACACTATTGCCTTGAATGACATGATTCATATTCTTGCAATAATTTGACATGCATTGAATGAAAATTAGAGTACAAAAAAGGAAGAAATTGTTGGGAACCCGCCCATGCCGCTGATATTTCAAAAATTTTTCAGATGGCAGCGGAATCGGCATGCACGGGTTCGACGTTCATCGCATGAACGTTGTTTCGAGACCTTTCATAATTAGGTAAGAATTAAAACTTTTAAAACTAATAGGAAGATCAAATCTTCACCTTGCGCGGGTAGATGATCACCGCAAATCTGAATTCGTGGTTTTGGAAGAGGGTTCGCTTGAAGCCGTTCAAACGTCCGGCCTCTACGGGTATCCACACGAAGCAGGATCCGATCCAAGCTCTCTATCTCACCGGGGTGCTAGCTCCCTTGCAGAGATAGCTTTTGATGGCTGATCTCCTCTCTTTCAATCAACCCTTGATTGCACTTGAGAGGAGGAAGAAGAAGGAGGAACTCAAGGATGAAGAACATAGCTTCTGCAGCCTTCTTTCTTTTCCCTGCGTTGGAAGAAGGATTGGAGGAAGAGGATGACGCCAACGCTTGGACTTTGCTCTCCCTTTGCTTGCGGCTGAACCAAGAGAGGAGAGGGGCTGGTGGCGGCAGCAAGAGGAGGAAGAGAGCTCACACCTAGGGCGCCGGCCCTAGGTCCCTTTTTATAAGCATCAAGGGCTCCTACAAGTTAGGAGCCCTTGACAACCTTCTTTCTTTGGAGCGCCGGCCCCTTGTCTCTTCTTGTCGCCCTAACCAATTGGAGAGGGGCTGATGCCCCTCTTACTTGGTTAGCCTAATCCTCTTCCAAAGAGGATTAGGTGCCTCTCTCATGGTTTAATCCTAATCTAATTAGGATTAGCCAATTTTGGGTTCAATCTATGCTAGTCCTAATCCAATTAGGACTTGAATGAACCATGACTCAATTGAACTCTTCAATCCTAATCCAATTAGGAGTCATGTTGATTCATTAGATTAATAATTAATTTAGACTTAAGGAATCCTAATCCAATTAGGATTTGTTTAATTTTAGTCCTAATCCAATTAGGACTCTGTTTGAATCCGAAGTCCTAATCCAATTAGGACTTCTAGGAATCCTACTCCAAGTAGGAATCCAATTTTAATTCAAAATTCCTAATCTCATTAGGATTGTAGGAATCCTATTCCAAGTAGGAATCCCAGTCCTACTCCAACTAGGATTCCCAGTCCTAATCCAATTAAGACTCTAGGTATCCTACCTGAAGTAGGATTCTTATTTCAAGTCCGATTAATTAATTCCCTTTCCTTCTTCAACTTCTCATCAATCAAATTGATTACTTGTGATTCTTAATCACGATTTCAACCATCGGATCGGTCAATACTTCTAGTGTGTGTGACCCCATAGGTTCTACTCTGACTGGTAGTGAGATATATTATGATCTCTATCTCAATATCATTGAAAACTCCTTTCAATGGGTTGGAACGATTCCAACTCAACTCATTAGGGTTTATCGATCATCAAGATAATCCCTATGAGTCCCACCATCCACCAGTGACACCTAGCAGCATGTAGTGGCTACCCAGTAGAATAGAAAGATGAACCTCTAGGTGCAGTTAACATGTGATACAGTCCTACTATCGTGGATCCCTACAGGACGGAGGTCATGGACAACTCGTCAAACCCCATCGTCTGTCATATGTCAAGATTTATTCGACTCGAGTTCGATAGTGGAAAACTCTTTCTCCACTTTATATTACTGCCCTGGCCAAGGTCTTAGAACTCAGTCTAACAAATCACATAAGATCACTCCTCTTCTATCAAGGTCGATAGATTCCTTATAGGTGCATACCCTACTCCTACAGTGAACTTACTGCAGCCAATCTACACTGCATGGACCCATATGGCTAGAGACCATGTATGTGTGCAGTCAAACTACAATAACCTCACTGTGAGTAGCCGAAGCACCGCAGGTCAAAGGACCAGTCACACTACTGCAACATCAAGCAAGTCACTGACGAGTGGATAGACATCCAAGTGACTTCTTGTCTTGGTCACGCTCAGTACCCTTGTTCTCTAACAAGCACCTGCACTATCACTTCAGTGTCCCTATACTGTGGACTCAAGTCTCGTCCATCCAGAAGGAAAGTGATCTGTGCACTGATCGGATCGATCACCGTCCTCGTGATGATCCTTTGATCAGGAGCATTTAGAAATTAATTACCAATGATACATGGCTCAAATTCTCAACTCTTGAGAATATGTATCATCATCTTATTAATTCCTTGGATGATTCATAGACACATAAATAATATGAATGAAAAGATGCCTTTTATTTATTCAATAATAAACAGTCAAGTACAAAATTATGTTCCTAGAATCAACAATGTGTCAGCCAAATTGGCTTCTAGGGCATACATCTAACAATCTCCCACTTGCACTAAAGCCAATTGGTCATATATCTTAGGCCCATCTTCTCAAGGTGGGCTTCAGTCTTTTGCTGACTCAGCTGCTTAGTGAACGGGTCTGCCACGTTATCCGCGGAGTCTACTCTCTGCACCTCTACATCATAGTCGCGTATGAAATGGAAGCGCCGCTCTATGTGCTTGGACTTCTGATGAGACCATGGCTCCATAGCTAGTGCTATGGTGCCAATATTATCGCAGTAAAGTGTTATGGCATCTAATGACATTACACCTAACTCTGCAATTAACTTTTAATCAGAAGGTTTTCACTGCACCCTTAGATACGGATTAACATTCAGCTTCTAAGGTAGATCTATAATGATCGGTTGTTTGGAACTCTTCCAATTTACTGAACCACAATTGCACATATTCTGATGTAGACTTTCTATCATCAATATGTGTGCATCCTTCTACCTTCAACTCTGATCTTCTCCGAAGACCAAGAATAAATCTTTAGTTCTTCTCAAGTACTTAAGAATATTCTTCACAGCTGTCCAGTGTTCTTCACCTGGATTCGACTGATATCTGCTTGTGACACTCACAGCAAGGGCTATATCAAGTCGTGTACATAGCATGGCGTACATGAGGCTCCCTATTGCTGATGCATAGGGGATCTTGCTTATGCGTTGAATCTCTTCAGATGTGTTGGGGCACATCTTCTTGGAGAGATGAATTCCATGTCTTAGGGATAAGAGACCCCTCTTAGAGTTTTCCATGCTGAACCTCTTCAGCACCTCCTCTATGTACATTTTCTGTGACAGGCCAAGCATCCTTTTAGATCTATCTCTATAGACCTTTATTCCCAAAATATAGGATGCTTCCCCAAGGTCTTTCATGGAGAATTCTTTTTGACAACCAGACCTTGACCGAGGTTAGCATGGGAATATCATTCCCAATCAGGAGAATGTCATCTACGTACAGTACGAGAAAAACGACAGCACTCCCACTAACCTTTTTGAAAACACACGGTTTCTCTTCGTTTTTGATGAAATCAAACGTTTTGATTGCATCATCGAAATGAGTGTTCCAACTCCGAGATGCTTGCTTTAGTCCATAGATGGACCTTTGCAGCTTGCAGACCTTGTGATCTCCATCACTGGAAGTGAAACCCAAAGGCTGTTCCATATAGATATCTTCATCAAGATATCCATTCAGAAAAGCAGTTTTCACATCCATCTGCCAGATTTCATAATCATGAAATGCTGCAATGGCAAGCAATGTTCGGATGGATTTTAGCATGGCTACAGGTGAAAAGGTCTCCTGATAGTCAATGCCTTCGCGTTGACTATACCCTTTCGCCACAAGCCTTGCCTTATAGGTCTCTACCTCTCCATCCGAACCTATCTTCCTTTTGTAGATCCATTTGCATCCAATAGGTACAATACCTTCTGGTGGATCTACTAAGGTCCAGACTTGGTTGGAACGCATGGAGTCTAACTCTGACTTCATAGCTTCCAGCCATTTCTCGGAATCGATATCAGATATCGCCTCGTTGTAGGTTTTGGGATCCTGTATGTGATCCCTATCTCCCACCAGGAACATTTCCTCGGTATCCTCTTCTAGTATACCTAAGTATCTATCGGGAGGATGGGAGACCCTACTAGATCTACGAGGTGGTCGAGGGACATCGTGTACTGGCTCTCTATGAATGGGTTCAATAGGATCCATGACTCGTTGCTTTTCAGAGACTTTCTCTTCAAGCTCAATTTTCCTCCCACTGCTTCTATCAAGGATAAACTGATTTTCCAAGAAGATGGCATGACGGCTCACAAACACATTGTGATCCTCTGAGATGTAGAAATTGTATCCTAATGACTCTTTAGGATATCCTATAAAACGAGCACTTATGGTCCTAGCCTCTAACTTGTCTGCCTGTAGTCTTTTGACGTGGGCCGGACATCCCCAAATCTTGAGATGACCCAGACTTGGTTTCTTACCATGCCATATCTCATACGGTGTGGTAGGAACGAATTTAGAGGGAACTCTATTCAATAAATAAATCGCTGTGAGTAAGGCATCTCCCCAAAGGAACATAGGTAAATCAGTGAAGCTCATCATGGACCTGACCATGTCCAACAGGGTCCGATTCCTCCTCTCTGACACCCCGTTGAGTTGAGGTGTACCCGGAGGTGTCCATTGTGAGACTATGCCGTTTTCTTTGAGATAGTCCCGGAATTTCCCACTAAGGTATTCTCCTCCTCGATCTGATCGAAGAGCCTTAAGAGGTTTTCCAGTTTGTTTTTCTACTTCATTCTTGAACTCTTTGAACTTTTCAAAGGATTCAGACTTGTGTCTCATAAGATACACATACCCATACCGTGAATAATCATCGGTAAAGGTAATGAAGTAAGAATAACGTCCACTGGCAAGCACATCGAATGGGCCACATACATCTGTATGTACTAGGGTAAGTATTTCAGTGGTCCTCTCCCCATGTCCTACAAAGGGCAGTCTAGCCATTTTTCCTTGAAGACAGGACTCGCAAACTGGATATGACTCGGAAGTCAATGAGTCGAGAAGCCCATCTTTATCCATTTTGTTCATCCTATCCTCTCCAATATGGCCAAGTCTGAGGTGCCACAAATATCTTTGGTTTATCTCATCTCTGGATCTTTTGGATCCTTTGGCACTCACTTCTTGCTCGGTAACATTCACAGATACATCCATATGTAAATGATAGAGACTGTCAATCATGAAACCACGTGCGACTATTTTATTTCTCAAATAAATAGAACAGCAGTCTTTGTCAAATGTAAAAACATGACCTTCCTGTGCTAGACATGAAACAGAAATCAAATTTCTGCTAGCAACAGGTACATAATAGCAGTCTCTAAGTATTAAACTAAATCCAGACGGTAGTCGCAGATGGTAGGTGCCCACAGCCACAGCAGCAACTTTTGCCCCGTTGCCAACCCTAAGGGTTACCGCACCTTCCGCCAGCCTTCTACTTTCCTTTAGACCCTGCATGGTAGTGCACAGATGAGCACTAGAACCAGAATCTATAACCCAACTAGAAGTAGAAAAAACCGTTAGATTAGTTTCAATTATGAGCAAGTCTATACCTTCTGAAGGTGTGTCACCTTTCTTGTTCTTCAGGCTCTCGAGGTATGAAGGACAGTTTCTCTTCCAGTGGCCTTCGACATTGCAGTGGAAACATTTTCCTTTGTCGTTAGCCTTTTTCTTTTGAACTTCCTTCTTTGGCTTCTTGTCTTTCTTCTGCTTCTTTGCAGGCTTCTTTTTCTTCCAAGTAGACTTTCTCTTGGAACCAGAAGTCAACTCAGCAGCAAGGACATTGCCCCTTGAACCTTTCAAGGCTCCCTCAGAAGTTACCAACATGTTGATTAGTTCAGTCTTAGTGCATTCAATCTTATTCATGTGGTAGTTTACTATAAACTGACCAAATGAATCAGGAAGTGACTGTAGGATCAAATCCACTTGCAATTCCTTGTGCATGTCCATACCGAGCTTCTCAAGCTCCTCTAGGTCCTTGATCATGGTCAGACCGTGATCATGGACAGACTGCCCCTCGCGCATCTTCGCTTTGAAGAGCCTCTTGGACACTTCAAAACGAGCTGTGCGACTCTGCTCACCATACAACTCTTGCAGGTGTGCCAGTATTTCCCTAGCAGTCTTCATATTTTCATGCTGGCATTGGAGTTCATTAGACATGGATGCCATCATATAGCATTTTACTCTAATGTCATCATCCAACCACTTTTTATGCATTTCACGCTGAAGATCAGTAGGACGTGCTGGTAGTGTGGGGATATCTGAATCGAGTATGTAGCCTATCTTCTCACAGTCCAAAACTATTTTGAGATTTCTAAGCCAGTCTTTGTAATTGGTTCCGGTCAGTCGGTTGGTCTCAAGAATACGGGTCAAAGGGTTTGAAGCTGACATTGTATCTGCAGAGAGTAAAGATTCTAGTTAGACTTTTGTACTTGATCCTAATCTATTCTAAGGTCTTTTAGAACAAATGTAACTCCCACTATTTTCTCGAATCCCTCACACTCCCCTGGTAGGGAAACGGAAATCCCACACGACTAGGGTTTCTAGTGGGTACTGCGGTCCCACCAATTTACATGCCACCTCACCTAACAGTTATTGGTGATACATAGATGGATGAGTGTACAACTCTTGTACAATGCTTCTCAAGCATGTTGCAGTATAACTTGGTCTCTAAGCCATGAAGACCTCACCTAACAGTTATTGGTCCAATTTCTTAGTTAAGTCAGACCCACCGTATAACCGTAGGAATAAAGTCGTCATTGGGTCCTCACCTAACAGTTATTGGTGCCCAACCCCACCTTTACCCTACAACATCTCATGTCTATAGAGAGGTCCAGCCCCCCGATGCAACTTGACCACTGTGTCCAGCCGAGACAAATCAACATCAGAAAGGCCTTAGCAGCTCTACTACAGTGGAAGACCTATTGACTTAATATTGGTTAATCAGGTCTTAGTGTTTGCAACTTGAGCCCTTCATAAGAGGTAATCGAACAATTGGCCAGGTAAGCAGGTGGGAGGCTCTCCTTACTCAGAGAGTAAGGTCCTAATTAAGTAACCACCTTTCATGCTTTCCTAGACACCAATTAGATCAATTAATCTAATATGACTTGCTCATGTCGGTTCACTCTCGACTTGATTGAGGAGGTTTTGATTTAGGTCTCAATTGGGTTTGCTACATCACATGTAAACCTATCTACCCGACTCGCATTCACATCTCATGCAAACGGTACATCACAGACAGTTATAATCGCAGCATCAAATAAAGTTAAACTTTAAATAGGTGATGATCATGGATTCTAATTAGGTCGTATTACAAGCACATGCACATCAATCGATCAAGTGGTCTTCAACTCTTGAATTGGTTCTAAGCCTCCTTGATTCGATCCTTGATCAACTCTTGATCCCATCGCCATCAACCGCTTAGATCACCTTTCATCTCATGCCTTTGCTTCAACTTGATCGTTGATGTACATCACATCACAGAAATACAACCAGATGTAAAATAAAAATAAAAATAAATTACATCTCCTTTTAGGAGGCACGCAGGCCTCTCAAAATATCAAATAAGATGCATGCAAGCATCTGAAAAATTACATGACATCGCAGATCACATCGCAGGTCATTACATTTATACCAAAAGGGGTTGAATCCTATGATCATCACCGTATGCAATAATTATAATTTTCAGATCTGAAAACTAACTGATTATATCATGACATAGGTCGCTGATCATGCTAATCATGATTCTAAACTTTGTAATCCCATTAACAATGCAATTAGAATTATCTTTTTATCACATAAAAATCAGCATGTAAAAAATCAGCACCCCTGAAAAATCTGCATGCAGAATTTTTCAGCACGCATGATCATTCAATTTTCAGATCTAATAAGCCTTTAGATATTTAATTCTTACCTTAATCTATGAAGCCTAGGCTCTGATACCACTGTTGGGAACCCGCCCATGCCGCTGATATTTCAAAAATTTTTCAGATGGCAGCGGAATCGGCATGCACGGGTTCGACGTTCATCGCATGAACGTTGTTTCGAGACCTTTCGTAATTAGGTAAGAATTAAAACTTTTAAAACTAATAGGAAGATCAAATCTTCACCTTGCGCGGGTAGATGATCACCGCAAATCTGAATTCGTGGTTTTGGAAGAGGGTTCGCTTGAAGCCGTTCAAACGTCCGGCCTCTACGGGTATCCACACGAAGCAGGATCCGATCCAAGCTCTCTATCTCACCGGGGTGCTAGCTCCCTTGCAGAGATAGCTTTTGATGGCTGATCTCCTCTCTTTCAATCAACCCTTGATTGCACTTGAGAGGAGGAAGAAGAAGGAGGAACTCAAGGATGAAGAACACAGCTTCTGCAGCCTTCTTTCTTTTCCCTGCGTTGGAAGAAGGATTGGAGGAAGAGGATGACGCCAACGCTTGGACTTTGCTCTCCCATTGCTTGCGGCTGAACCAAGAGAGGAGAGGGGCTGGTGGCGGCAGCAAGAGGAGGAAGAGAGCTCACACCTAGGGCGCCGGCCCTAGGTCCCTTTTTATAAGCATCAAGGGCTCCTACAAGTTAGGAGCCCTTGACAACCTTCTTTCTTTGGAGCGCCGGCCCCTTGTCTCTTCTTGTCGCCCTAACCAATTGGAGAGGGGCTGATGCCCCTCTTACTTGGTTAGCCTAATCCTCTTCCAAAGAGGATTAGGTGCCTCTCTCATGGTTTAATCCTAATCTAATTAGGATTAGCCAATTTTGGGTTCAATCTATGCTAGTCCTAATCCAATTAGGACTTGAATGAACCATGACTCAATTGAACTCTTCAATCCTAATCCAATTAGGAGTCATGTTGATTCATTAGATTAATAATTAATTTAGACTTAAGGAATCCTAATCCAATTAGGATTTGTTTAATTTTAGTCCTAATCCAATTAGGACTCTGTTTGAATCCGAAGTCCTAATCCAATTAGGACTTCTAGGAATCCTACTCCAAGTAGGAATCCAATTTTAATTCAAAATTCCTAATCTCATTAGGATTGTAGGAATCCTATTCCAAGTAGGAATCCCAGTCCTACTCCAACTAGGATTCCCAGTCCTAATCCAATTAGGACTCTAGGTATCCTACCTGAAGTAGGATTCTTGTTTCAAGTCCGATTAATTAATTCCCTTTCCTTCTTCAACTTCTCATCAATCAAATTGATTACTTGTGATTCTTAATCACGATTTCAACCATCGGATCGGTCAATACTTCTAGTGTGTGTGACCCCATAGGTTCTACTCTGACTGGTAGTGAGATATATTATGATCTCTATCTCAATATCATTGAAAACTCCTTTCAATGGGTTGGAACGATTCCAACTCAACTCATTAGGGTTTATTGATCATCAAGATAATCCCTATGAGTCCCACCATCCACCAGTGACACCTAGCAGCATGTAGTGGCTACCCAGTAGAATAGAAAGATGAACCTCTAGGTGCAGTTAACATGTGATACAGTCCTACTATCGTGGATCCCTACAGGACGGAGGTCATGGACAACTCGTCAAACCCCATCGTCTGTCATATGTCAAGATTTATTCGACTCGAGTTCGATAGTGGAAAACTCTTTCTCCACTTTATATTACTGCCCTGGCCAAGGTCTTAGAACTCAGTCTAACAAATCACATAGGATCACTCCTCTTCTATCAAGGTCGATAGATTCCTTATAGGTGCATACCCTACTCCTACAGTGAACTTACTGCAGCCAATCTACACTGCATGGACCCATATGGCTAGAGACCATGTATGTGTGCAGTCAAACTACAATAACCTCACTGTGAGTAGCCGAAGCACCGCAGGTCAAAGGACCAGTCACACTACTGCAACATCAAGCAAGTCACTGACGAGTGGATAGATATCCAAGTGACTTCTTGTCTTGGTCACGCTCAGTACCCTTGTTCTCTAACAAGCACCTGCACTATCACTTCAGTGTCCCTATACTGTGGACTCAAGTCTCGTCCATCCAGAAGGAAAGTGATCTGTGCACTGATCGGATCGATCACCGTCCTCGTGATGATCCTTTGATCAGGAGCATTTAGAAATTAATTACCAATGATACATGGCTCAAATTCTCAACTCTTGAGAATATGTATCATCATCTTATTAATTCCTTGGACGATTCATAGACACATAAATAATATGAATAAAAAGATGCCTTTTATTTATTCAATAATAAACAGTCAGGTACAAAATTATGTCCCTAGAATCAACAATGTGTCAGCCAAATTGGCTTCTAGGGCATACATCTAACAGAAATTAGAGTATATATTACTTCATGTTTCATTATCTTTTTGATGTTGTCAAAAAGGGAGAGAAATATTTGAGTATCATTTGTTGCTTTGTGCTTAATGTTTCATTATCTTGCAACCTTTTTGATGTTGTCAAAAAGAAGGAGAAATATCTGAGTATATGCTTATAATGCTTTATGTGTTGACTATGTTAAGTTAATTAAATTTAAAGCATTATCATGAAGTATGTTTTAAAGATGCATGTTTTCTACTTCATGCAACTTAGCTATGTATTAGTTCTAGAACACAATCTATTGTATATTGCATATACTCCAAGTTTTGTCATCATCAAAAAGGAAGAGATGGCTGACCCAAAGATTAATTTTGATGATCACAAAACCTTGAAGTATAATTACTAATATTTGTGTTGTAAGAAGAAAGATAATTTGTTTTGCAAGGAACATAGCAAGTTGGAAAAATACAAGAAGGCCTCAAAAGCTCTCAAGAAAAGTTGGAAGAAAGCCACACTTTATTGGCCCAAGGTTCAAGTTCAAAGGATTCAAGTTAGAGGAGCAAACTCAAAGAAAAATTCAAAAGAACAATCATCGAGTCGACTCCCAGGAAGTACGAGTCGACTCCGGCACAAGCATAGCATTTTGGCACACCCTCGAGCCGTCTCCACAGAGCACAAGATGACTCCCAATCGCTTCTAAACGACTCTCTTACAGAGACAGAAAGTGGTATTTCGGGTTGCAAAGCGCGAGTCGGCTCGAGTCAAGCGCGAGGCGTTTCCCATCCTTCGGACGAAGCGCGAGTCGACTCCCAACTATTACAAGTCGACTCTCTTAGACAAGGCAGAGAACTCGTTTTCAATGGACCAAGATGTGAGACGACTCCCGAACCGCGCGAGCCGCGCGAGCCGACTCCAACGAGAATTGACCGATAATCTGTCAGAGGGATCCCAAGCTAGAGCCAACTCCAGAATCATATGAGACGTCTCCCACTTCAGCCGAGCCGGCTTCTGGACGGACGAGACGACTCCACTACGACTGGAATGCATAACAGCTAGTTTTTCTCAACTTCAACGGCTCTATTTTTGTCTCTAATGGCTAGATCTTTGTTCCCACGCCATCCAAAGCTATAAAATCAAGAGAAGAGCAAAGGGAGAAGGTGAGAAGTGGGAGAGAACACATAGGAAAGATATTTCAAAGAGATTTTAAGAGAAATCTTCCAAAAGTACAAAAGGACCATTCAAAGCAAAAGAGAGAGAAGAAAAGCATCTGAGTGAATTCCAAAGCTTCCTCTCCAACTGTGTGCTACCTCAGTGATCCTCTAGCTCGTGCGAAATCAGAAGAGGGTCAAGTAAAGGAGAAGACGAGTTCTTTCATCTGCAAATCTTGTTTGAGGGCTTCTTCTCTTTACTCTATTTGTTTATATTGTTATATCTGCTTATTTGAGAAGCTTGTATTTGTTTTAAACTCCTATTCTGATATCTTATAACTTGATTCAATCAAGGGACTGAATCAAGGGGTTAAGGGTTGTTAGTGAGCCAGTGAAAACCAACATTGTAAGTTGTAGTTGGTAATCCGGAAAAAACCAACAGGGTTGGATTGTGAGCTCGGGAAAACAGTCGGTTTGGTTTTAGTCGGTGAGCCTGGAAAAATCGATCGAGTTCGTTGTGATCTCATGAAAACAATAAGTTAGGTTGTGAGCTTGTAAAATAACCGGCTGTAATCTGAGGGATTATAGTAAAATTTTCAAGAGGTTTTGGAGAGTGGATGTAGGTGCTGGGGTACACCAAACCACTATACATCTTTGTGTTTGTAATGCCTTATCTCTTGTGCTTCATGCCTTACGTTCATACTTGATTGTATAATAGCTCTAGCTTTGTTTTCTATCGATTTATATGTGATTGTTTAGAGCTTGCTTAGCTTCCACTGCATTCATACCATTCACATAGATTAAAATTGATCATACAACCATAAGTTAATTTTAGATTAATTGCATCTTAAGTATTCAAGAAAGAATTTATCCGGTTTAATTTTAATTAGAAAACCCAATTCACCCCCCCTCTTGGGTTGTCATCTTGGGCAATAGACCTATTGTTCTAAAGGCATTAATCATGAACTTCTTCCCATCATTTACAAGGTCACACTTCCTCTATAGTTTGTAGAATACTATATCTCGATCCCAAAAGTACTAGCTTCTAAGGATGACCTGGCAAACATCCAAAGGATCTACTTCTCATGTTACCTCATTAATATACCTCTCAGAAATTAAAAATTTGAAGGTATACTACTTGGTGATCTTCAACTCGACGTCCTTCTGAATCCATCCAAGAGGTTAAGCATGCAGCTAAGTCTTGGTTTGCAATGTTGGCTTCTAAACTAGACTTTCAAGCTACCAAGATCTAAAAAAGTTTTGATGATGTTTAGCTTCGTTAAGATCTTCAAGTAAAAGAGTTTCTCTTGCACCTCCAAGTCTACCTCAATTGCTATCTCAGATTTCCTTGCCATCAAGCCCAACTTTGAGGTTGCTTCCTTAAGCTTATGCAGCTCGTCAACATCTATAACATTGAGGACCATCTTTTCTTTCTTCATGTAATCCTCGCCCTTCAACTTCTTCCTCCTCGGCTACAACTCGGGATAAAAATTCCAATACTTCTTCTTAGTGTATCAATGGAGGTTATAGTGGTCGTAATAATTTTTTTGAGTTGTGTTTGCTTGTTTCTTGCTATGCCCCAGCTTGATTTTTCGCTGCTTCTCTTGAACTTGCTGCTCTTCTCGCCTTTCCTAAGTCGATTCTTCTCCTTGAACCCTGTGGCCTTTATGCTAGCTTCGCTGATGTCTACAACATTAAAGAGCTTCAGCTCTTTTTGGATGCTCTCATAGAGATGTCCGACAAACTTTATGAAGACCATATGATCATCGATGGAGATCCTAAATAAGATTACTTGAAACTCGATAGTATAATCCTGCACAGATTAATCATACTTTTATTGTAGGTACTACCACTTGATCCACCAATTCTCCTTATTTTTGATTAGATAGAACTATTTCTTAGTTAAGCCCTTGAATTTGCTCCAAGTCAGATTAGAGACATAGTTGTTCCTCACATAATTGCACCAGGTAAGGGTGTGGCTGGAAAACTTGAAGCAGACAAAAGCTATCTTCTAGATGCTGGTGTGTCTATAAGTAGTGAAGTAGGTCTCTAACCAAACAAACTAGTTATTCAACTTCTCTGCATTGACAGTTCTGTAGTTTACAGGAATCTTGATTTGAGCTTTGACTTTGAAGAGTTGAAGAGAGGAATTTTGAGTGCCTATAGGTTGCTCATCCTTCTTGCTAGATGATGGATCTTCACTTCAGGTGTGGAACATAACTTTCCTATAGGAGTTACTAGTGCTTGTGCTGAAGGCATCGCCAATTTGAAGATGATATCGGTGAGTTAGATATTCTTCTCCTCTAATTGTGAGAGGCATTCTTTCATCCCATCATCTATTGAGTAAAACTAGCAGCTATACTCATCTTTGTCCTTCATTATACTTGACGCATGAATACCTCTTCTTTTGTTTGCTTGTATTGCTCGTACATTTGTACCATAAACTAAGAACCTCACAGATGTAGAAGTGAATCTCTAATACTAACTTAATTCGACCGGAAATAAGGAAGAATTTTCTAACCTACTTAGTTCGAATCTCTCCAAAAAAAATTAGAATGAGGTGAAAAAATTATAAAATTGGAGTTTATGCCCCTTTTTCTTTCATTAAAATCCACACACCATAAACTGAGGTATGTAGCCTCTATTTATGGTAATAGTGAGATTCTTCCTTTCACAAGTTAGGTTAGATTTTTCTCCTATTTTGAATGGGACTAGAGTTTCAAAAATAAATATACGAGTAGAAATAATCAATAAAAAAAATAAAATCCTACAAAAGATAGATTTGACTTCTATCGCTCCATCTAATTCTTTATAGATTAAAAGATACACTTAGTGAGAGTCTTTTCCAAAAAGGATATTTTCACTTTGACCAGTCTATTTTAGGGTTTAAATGATGAAATTTTGGCTCGTTTTAACCTTCTTAGGAGGTTAAACTAAGTTGCAAACCTCAAAATGTTAGCTAATTGGGGAAAAAAAAGATTACCTTAATCAAGTATCGGATGATCAAATTTTGGCCTCCAAAAATTGGTTAATGACTCGGCTTCTTGATATGCCAGATCTTGCTATCTAATCCTGCTTATAGTGACTAAAGTTATCCATATCAAGTTTGGTAATCCTAATTCAATACTTTGCATTTATTTAGTTTTCTCTTGGATGGATTTACTTGATAATTTTTTAAGTTCTTCCTTTGGCTCATTAATTCTTTAATGAATAATTATTTCAATTTTGTGATTATAAGAACCACAATTGTCTTGAAGTTGGATAGATAGCATGAGGTATATTTGCATTAAATAGTTCGCTGCATTGTTTCATTTTGATGCCTTTGTTTGCTTTGAAATATTTGGATGACTAATCATTTTGATGGATTTTTAGGTCAATTGTCTTGCAGGCTACTCGCAAGTCTATCCCCACCATTGGAGGAGCGAAGAGGCCCCATTGCATCCGGCCTGGAACTGTTACTTTGTAGTATGTTTTTTTATGGTTGGGGAAGTATAATGTTCCCTTTAGCTAATATGATCAGAGCAGGGGAAAAAGAATCTTCTAACCATTTGGTTTTCCTTTTTCTACTTAATATAATCGGGCACCTCTTTAGGGGAATGAATTTAGGCAACCGATGTGCCATTTGCTTGCAGTCCATTAAGGACAAAAAAATGCAGATAACTACCAACCAGGAATTGTTGCTTGAAATCTTTTTCAGATGCCTATTGGATAAGGCATTTTCTGAAGACAAAGTGCATCTAAGCCTTGTTGGTAGGTCTAATTTTACCATTTCACATTGTAAAACTTCAGAACAGAGTTTCAGTGAGAGAGAAGAAGAGTTTCAGTGAGAGAAAAGCATTGCTATCTCTCTTCCTTCAACAGTACAAGGTATATATAGGATACATATGATACACGATTCAGATAAGATAAGAAAAATTGAAGTTGTTACTCAGTTTATTGGGTAACAGAGTTTGTTTTAGATTGAGTTTGAGACCGCTGAGGTGTCAATTGGGCTGGTGAAGCTGTAGCTTCAATACGCCCCCGCAGACTCAACGGGAGAGGCTGGACATTGAGTTTGGATCACAGGAAAGTAAACTGCGATGTAGAAAGAGGCTTTGTGAGAGTATCAGCAATTTGGTCCTTGCTGAAGATAAAACGCACGAGTAGTTGACGTTTAGCAACCTTCTCTCGAACAAAGTAAAAAACTAACTCAATGTGTTTGGTTCGACCATGATAAATAGGATTGGAAGAGAGGTAAGTGGTAACAATGTTATCACTCCAAATAAGAGGAACTGGTAGCTTGGTAAAGCCTAACTCAAATAACAAATAGCTGAGCGATTGGATTTCTGCAGAGCGATTTGCAAGGGCTTTGTATTTAGCCTACGTGGAGCTCCGAGCTACTGTGGGTTGCTTCTAACAACTCCATGAAATCAAGTTATGGCCGAAAAAGAAGCAGTAGGCACTAATAGACCGTGATCATCTTTATTGCCTGCCCAATTGGCATCAGTGAAAGCTTGCAGGCGACGAGAAGAAGATGGTGAGATAAAGAGACCAAATGAGAGGGAGGATTTTAAATACCGAGGAATCCTCTTGATAGCTTGCTAGTGAGTTTGTAAGAGATGATGCATATACCTATAAACTGAATTGACAAAGTAGGCAATGTCTGGTCTAGCAATTGAGAGATATTGGAGTCCACCAATGATGCTGCAATACAAAAAGGGATCATCAAATGCCTGTCCATCATAAACCGAGAGAGAACAATTGGTAGCCATTGGAGATAAGCAGGGCTTGGCGAATTCCATCTGACTCTTGCAAAGGAGATCAACAATGTACTTTTGTTAAGATAGAAGAAGCCCATTGCTGGTTTGGATAACCTCAATGTCGAGAAAGAAGCTGAGGTCTCTAAGATCTATGACTGCAAAATCCTTATGAAGAGATCTAATAAGGGAAGATACCATGACAGGATTGGAGCCAGTGATAAGAATATCATCAACATAAATCAAGACGTAGATGATTCCAGTAGATCTTCGAAGGATGAATAATTGAGGATGATAGTGTTATATGATTAACAAGCAATTATCTAGAGTATGTTATAAGTTAAATTGATACTTCATTTATAAGACTATTACTCTCAGGATATTTGTATAAATTGATATAGATACATTTCATTGTTTATTTGAATGAATCTAACCTTGAGATGCAGCAAAGTGTGGATTGAGTCGACCTAAAGGATGATTGGGTCGACCCCAACACATCAAGAAATCATTTGGCACACTTCTGCAAAAATGGCACAGATGAACAGTGAGTTGGGTCGACCCAAAGAAAACATGAGTCGACCCAAACATCAAGATCCTCAAAACAAGACAGAACAATGGTTCTCTGGATTCACTGAGAGGGTCGACCCAAGAAGTAGTTGAGTCGACCCAAGCTTGAGTCGACCCAAACCCTGTGTGGGTCGACCCAAAGGCAAGACAGAACAGAAGACAGAAAAGGTTCTCTGGAAACCCTGTTAGGGTCGACCCAAGAAGAAGTTGAGTCGACCCAACTGAACCTTGAGTCGACCCAAGGAAAGGTTGGGTCGACCCAAGTGAAGGAAAGCTGAATTCCAAGTTTCTGTGTTTCTGAAGGTTGGGTCGACCCAAGAAAAAGTTTGAGCTGACCCAAGGTTTGGGTCGACCCAAGAAAAGTTTGGGTCGACCCAAGCACGGGCAGAAGCATAACGGCTAGTTGTGCAGAAGTGCTTTTTGGACTTCCAATGGCTATAAACGGCTAGTTTCTTTAATCCAACGGTCAGGAAGGACTATTTGGAGGTTGGAGAAGTATTTAAGAGGGAGTATTCATCAGAGAAAGTAAGCTTTTAGAAAATACATCAAGTGCATTCAAGAGAGAACCCTAGCAAGGCAAGCTTCATCCAAGTGCTTCATTCAAGAATCAAAAAAAAGTGGTTGAGCAGATTCAAAGAGTCATCAAGAGCTCCATCCACCCTTGAAGAGTGAAGCATCCTTGACAAAGAAGAGAGAAGTCACATCAAGCGATAAATATTCTCTAAACTCTTCTTTGTAGATTATATTGTTATATTTGCTCATCTAGGAGTTTAAATCTTCTTCCTTTGTTTATTAGACTACTTGTAAAGGTTGGTTGGTTAGCCCGCAAAACCAACGGAATAGGTTGATTGGTGAACCCGGAAAACCAATTGTAAAGGTTCGTTGGTGAGCCCGTAAAACCAACATAGGTTGTTGGTAAGCCCGTAAAACCAACGTAGGTTGTTGGTGAACTCGTAAAACCAATTGTATAGGTTCGTTGGTGAGCCCGTAAAACCAACATAGGTTTTTGGTGAACCTGGAAAACCAAAGTGTAAAGATTTTTGGATTGTGAGCCCGGAAAACAATCCAACTGTAATCCGCGGGATTATAGTGAATTCCCAAAGGGTCGCTTGGGGAGTGGACGTAGGTGCTAAGGAGAGCACCGAACCACCATACTTCTTGTTGTTTGCATTGCGATTTGTTTAAGTTCACTAACTCATCATTTAACACAAGTAAGATAGTTAAAATTAAAAGAAATCAATTCACCCCCCCCTCTTGGCTTGTCACCTTGGGCAACAAGTGGTATCAGAGCAAGGTGCTCCAATAGTAATTATTGATCTCACAATCAAGAGTTAAAGATCATGACAACCCAAGTGGGATGTTCTATGAGTGAGGGACAATTAATTGATAGACCTCCACTATTTAATGGTATAAACTACACACATTGGAAAACACGCATGCGCATTTTCATTCATGCATATGACTACGATTTATGGAGTATCATAGTCAATGGGCTACATACAAATGCTAATCATGATAAGAAAATGGCTCAGCAAAATGCAAAAGCCATGAATATTCTATATTGTGCATTGGATGATAGTGAACTTAATAACATATCTTTTTGCATGACTGCTAAGGAAATATGGAGTATGCTTGAAGTTAAATATGAATGCACTAACATTTCTAGTGAATTTGAAACTAGCTCCGAAGAAGAAGAGCAGCAAACTGAAATTGAAAATCTATGCCTTGTGGCACATGAAGATGAGGTATGTACTCGAATACAAAGTGATTTCTCATTCAAAAATCAAGTACATACTGAAGCTCAATCTGATTTTACATTTGATGAACTTCATGATGCATTTTCTGATTTATACTTAGAATACAAGAAGCTTAATTTAAAGAATAAGAAGCTTAGTTTAAAGAATAAAAGGCTACATCTGAAAATGTCAGAGGAAAGAAATTCTACTGCTGAAATGAAAGACAAAATAAATTCTGAGAATGAACGCTTAAGATTAAATTCAGAAGAATTGATTCAGAAAAATCAGAATTTAATTAAAAAAAATCAAAACTTAAGTGAAGAAGTTGACCAATTGAAATCTTTTATTAACAAATTTACTGTAAGTTTAGAAAGATTAAAAACGATGTTTGAAAGTCAACATACTGTTTTTGATAAATCAAGACTTGGCTGGATTTCTTTGCTCAACAATAAACCCCTAAAGAAAAAGGTTATCAATTCACCAAGCAAACCATTAAATAAGATAACTTATTTCAAACATAAAAAGATTGGGCACAAAAACTTTACCTATGGTTCTAATACGAATAAATCAAATGGTAAAGTTATTACGTTTAAACAGATTTGGGTTCCAAAAGAAACCATATGCACTAACCCTCAAGGACCCAAGCAAGCTTGGGTACCCAAAATGAAAATATGAGGGTGTAGATATAAGTGTGCCAAGCTACCCATGGAACAAATGAAACTTTCATACAAATGGATGCGTTGACACATAATTAAAAATAAGTCTCAATTTATTCATTAAATCTAGTATAAGGTTTAACATTCTACATCGTGTATCAAAATTATCTTTTTATGAAATTACGATACTCTCTGCATCAAAGTTCTTAAATGCCTCATATGTTGAATTTTTATCTCAACAATCTTAGCATAAAATTTTTCTAGTGCTTGTATGATAATAAGAAAACAATGAATGAATTTGTATAACCTTCTCTTTTTTGTTTTTCAAAATCTAAATTTCTTCTCTAATATAAATGGTTGATGCTGATTTCATGCTAAAACTTTATTGAGCATAATACTTATGAAATCTTAGGTTATCCTTCGTGAAGGTATGAATGTAATTCATCATGTTATTATACCATTCATTCCTTATATGATTATCTAAAATGTATTATGATTTGCTTTATAAGTATCATATATGCATCATAGGTTAAATCATAATCATTTCAAATTGGTTCAATCATAAATGATTAATGTGTTATGATCATAATAAGAAACTTACTTAAAAGTTTCTATAATAACAAATCGTCTTCCCTCTTACAAGTAATGCTCAAGACTATTCTAAAATTCAAAATCAATAAATCTGATCATTAAAATATTTCATTGAGCATAATCATTGTATCCATGATTAATATCTTTTCCTAAAATGATCTCAAATTCCACTGATTAATTTTAATTCATCATGTTTAATCTGAGCATAAAAATCTGTTAAAGCATGAATATTAATTTTCTTGAGCTATCTCTCATAAGTCAAAAATATTTCTTATTTTTTCTAAAAGAAGATTGCTTGTCTTCCTGAAACAAGAGTATCTATGTTGAAAGCTAAATCATAATCAGAATTTTGATGGAAACAACTACTTAAGATAATCTGATTAAAATTCAACTTGTATATTTTATTGATAATTATCTTATGCAAATAGAATCTAAGTTAAATTGATTCTGAAAACAAAAAAAAAATTTGATTTAACTTTAATGAATCTTTCTATTGCCTCATATGCTTGTCCTTGAACCATTTTAATTAATGAAGTTATCTCTTTAGTTCAAGTGACTTGTGCTTGCTTATACTTAGGCAATCTCTTGAGTAAAGTGACTCAAATTCAAGTATTGTCATGTCTCATGTTGAGTCATCTAGTTAAGAAATATATTGTATGAATGTTTTTGTATCCTAGAGAACCTAATGAATTGCCTTCAAGAAAAGAAAAAGATTTTGCTAATGATACAGAATTTATGAGCAAGAAATTTCAACTTGAAGGACATATCGATGAAAGATACAATAAACATTCCCTTGCAAACAAAAAAAAAAGGAGAGATTTTCTTCAGCCAAGGGTGTAAAGAATCTAAAAGGTATTTGGCTTGAAGAATGCTAAATGCATTGGTAATCTAAACTCTTCTCTTGTGAGTTAGTTGAGCAAAATCAATAGTCTGAAATTATATGGTAGCATGATTAAACCTTTAATTGCGGATCATCTTGATATCATGCTTCATTCTCATGCTAGTGATAATTGTTTCATGGTGTGATTAAATTGAAGTTTACCTTTTCCTATATAATGCATAACTATGAAATACACAAGCTTATGCCTCAAACCTCTAATTCAAAATAACTTGTGATAAGCTATGAATCATTGGGCATAATGAAAATGCTGTTTGCATGGTATATATTTATATGTAGCATATTAGATTAATTTTTTATTCTGCTCTTTCATGTAATTACTTGAAATAATAAAAAGAAAGAGAGATAAAGAAAAGAAAATGAACAATTATTCAAGGAAAGTAAAATCTAAGTAAAGGCAAATACTCCAATCTTTAGGAAAAGCAAAACAAGCATAATATATTTGGCACATTTGTGAGACTAATATGAACATTCCTTTTGGAAGAGATAAAATCCGTAATTAATTACAAAAAAAGTTTGAAGTGAACATTTTAACCCTTCTATATTGCTCATCATAGGGATGGTGCCAATGGGGAGGCTAGTGGTAGTACCCGGCACTATTTGACCCAATTATTCGGTGTAGGGCATATTAGGAACGGCACAAGAGGGAGACTAGTGGTAGTACCTCGTGCCCCTTCCAACTCCACCGGATAGGGAGCAAATAGAGTATAGAGCATAGAAAAGTAAAACCAAAAGAAATGAAGATTAGAATATTCACTGAGTGGTTAAAGGAAGAAATTCAAAAATGAGGAAATGTATGACAAGATAAATGAAAGTATATAAAAAGCTTGTGAAAAGACAAATGAAGTTTCAATCACTTGAAAACACACCTTAAGGATAAAAGCTTAAACTTAATTTAAAAATGCTTCTATCGTTGCATTTTTGTAACTTTCATTATATACTTCAATGATTGCATCATTTTGGGGAATAACTCAATATGATTTCTAGATGAAAACTACGGTTTAAGAAAAATAGAATTACTTTGGATACCTTGGTTGTTTGCTCCGATACGCATCTGAAACATATCATTTTTTATCTTATAAGTGTACTGAAATTGGTCTAAATGATGTGTTTTTCAATGATCTTGATTGCAAATAAATGGTTCTAAACATATGATATTATTTTGATATTAAAAAGATTTATGGTGCTTCATATATACATTGCTTCAAAACTATGACTAAGAAATTAATATTTTGAATATACACTCCTACATAATTAAATGCTTCTATCATTAAAAAGAAAAGCTATTTTTAAGAAGAGAGTTAATGTTGCCCAAGGTGACAAGCCAAGAGGGGGGGGGTGAATTGGTTTCTTTTAATTTTAACTATCTTACTTGTGTTAAATGATGAGTTAGTGAACTCAAACAAATCACAATACAAACAACAAGAAGTATAGTGGTTCGGTGCTCTCCTTAGCACCTACGTCCACTCCCCAAGCGACCCCTTGGGAATTCACTATAATCCCGCGGATTACAGTTGGATTGTTTTCCGGGCTCACAATCCAAAAACCTTTACACTTTGGTTTTCCGGATTCACCAAAAACCTATGTTGGTTTTACGGGCTCACCAACGAACCTATACAATTGGTTTTACGGGTTCACCAACAACCTACGTTGGTTTTACGGGCTTACCAACAACCTATGTTGGTTTTACGGGCTCACCAACGAACCTTTACAATTGGTTTTCCGGGTTCACCAATCAACCTATTCCGTTGGTTTTGCGGGCTAACCAACCAACCTTTACAAGTAGTTTAATAAACAAAGAAAGAAGATTTAAACTCCTAGATAAGCAAATATAACAATATAATCTACAAAGAAGAGTTTAGAGAATATTTATCGCTTGATGTGACTTCTCTCTTCTTTGTCAAGGATGCTTCACTCTTCAAGGGTGGATGGAGCTCTTGATGACTCTTTGAATCTGCTCAACCACTTTCTTTTGATTCTTGAATGAAGCACTTGAATGAAGCTTGCCTTGCTAGGGTTCTCTCTTGAATGCATGTTGCCCAGTAGATACAACCCAAGAGGGGGGGGTGAATTGGGTCTTTTAAAAACTTTTATATTGCTTTTGAAACTTTTTGATTAATTATGCTAAGTTGTATATATGCACAGTGGAATTTAAACTTAGCAACAGTTTGATTTATTGAATGAGACTTGATTAAGTAAATTAAATATGCTTGCAACTAAAGGATGCACGGATAAGAGTTAAGCAAGCAATTTATCTAAGTAAGTAGGTGACCAAGTTAGACAATGACAAAAAGCATCACAAACACAACAAACATATAGTGGTTCGGTGCACCCCAGCACCTACATCCACTCCCCAAGACCTCTTGGGAATTTCACTATAATCCTCAAGATTACAGTCGGTTGTTTTACAAGCTCACAACCCAACTTGTTGTTTTACACCGGGCTAACAACGAACCCTACAATCCGGTAGTTTTTCGAGTGAACTACCCAACTCGTTGTTTTACCCCGGGCTAACAACGAACCCTACAATCCCCCAATTTTAACTTAGGCTTGGGACCCCTATCCCTTGTTCCAAGTTCCTTGACTGAAACAAGCTCAATATTCAAACGTTTTACAAAAGATTTGAAAGCTCTTAAGAAGCAAATATAACAATGAGAAACAATAAAATCGGAAGAACCCTTTTTGCCGTTGGAAGCGTGGGAGATGTTGATTCTTCCGATGTGGGACGCGTAGGGTTGGGTGTGAGCTTTGAATCCCGAGCACACGAGAGTGGTTGAGCTTGAAATCGCTTGGGAGACTTGAAAGCACTTGATTTCCTTTCTTGAATGCACTCACTCCCTTGAGCTTTTCTTTCTAACTTCCCTCTTGAATGATTTTGCTTTTGGTTGGTGAAGAGTTGTTGAGAAGCACTTAAGACCTCCCTTTTATAGCCCAAAAAGCAAATATAGCCGTTAGAGATAAAGTAGAGAAGATTTGAAATTCAAATCAAACCTGAAAAGCTGTCAGTCGCGTCCCAGGCGCTCCGGGGACGTCTCCGCGCTTTACGGGGACGTCTCCGCTTGTTTGCGCTTTTTGCATGGGGATGACTCCGCTGCTTCGGGGATGACTCCGCGCTCCGGGGACGTCTCCGCGCTTTACGGGGACGTCTCCGCTTGTTTGCGCTTTTTGCATGGGGATGACTCCGCTTTTTCAGGGGACGTCTCCGCTGCCTTATCTCCGAAAAAATCATTCTCTGGAAAACCCTGAGAGAGCCGTCTCCGCTATCTAGGGGACGACTCCGCTGGTCTGCTTTTTATTTGCGGGGACGACTCCGCAGGTACCGGGGACGTCTCCAGACGTGCCAGTTCTTCCTGTTTGTGCCAGAGACGTCTCTGAGACAACCCGGAGACGTCTCGGCTGTCCCTGATCTGTTTTCTTCAACTCAAAAATTCTTCAATAAATTCATAAAAATTATGGGAACTTGCCTAGACATTTCTTAACAATATTCTTAATTAAACACATGAAATCCTCAATTAAATTGTTAAGATAAATGAAATTATACTCTCGTGTTTTGTATTCATCAAAATCCATTAGGTGGTCAACAATCTCCCCCTTTTTGATGATGACAAAACACTGAGTATATGCAAAATTTAAGATTTAAACATATACACAGTATTTGAGTATGTGCAATATAAAATATATTGTGTTCTAGAACTAATGCATAGCTAAGTTGCATAAAGTAGAAAGCATATATATTTAAAACATACTTCATGATAATGCTTTAGATTTAATCAGCTTAACACATTTCAATTTCAGCTGATTTGTATTCAATTCAAAAACACAAAGCATTATGAGCATATACTTAAATATTTCTCCCCCTTTTTGACAACATCAAAAAGATAGTGAAACATTAAGCACAAAGATAAGAATACTCAAATATTTCTTATTGTACTCTGATTTGCATGTCAAATTATTGCAAGGATATGAATCATATAACTCAAGGCAATAATATTAGAATCAGATTAATGAGCATAGATCAGAGCCAATTAAGATAATTTCAGAGCAGAACACAGATAGTTTTCTAATCAAGTGTAGGTGGAATCTTCCTTAAGTTAATTCAAGAAGTACCACAAATGATATTCAAGAAAAGCACGAATGGAAATCTAACCTCTCTTCAATAATAAGTATGAAAGCTTGTTCATTTAAGATCTTTTGCCCAATATATTAAGTATTTTATCAACATGAGAGCAATTTAACTAATTTTCAGAGTATAAGAGCAGTATATTAAGTATGATTGCAAAGTTCTTTTATGGTGTAAAAATATTGTGGCATAAATGCCAAAAACATGAATTCATGCAGTTTATGATATATCTTAGAACATACATAAAATTCAAAGTTTTGAAGGTTCTTATAAAGACTTTAATCCTTTAAAAAGGAAACACATTTTGGTACATATAATAATGAATTGGCATAAAAATTGAAGTTCTAGAGACAAGCCAATAAGAATTCATCAGTAAATTCCAAAAATTGGTTTTCTAAGAGATACTCAAGAAAATTCAACACATTATTCTCCCCCTTTTTCATTAAGTTAGAGGCTCTTAAGATCAACTGTTTGAATTGCAATTTGGTTCATGATTTATGCATAAGATATATTAACCAAATAATAAGCCTCAAGGTGTATCATAAAGATTTTCAGATTTAAATTTCAGATGATACATATTGGAGAGCATTAGGATCACTTTTCATTTAGTATTCTTTCCCTCTCCTTTAGTTATAGATTTATGCGATTAAGTTCCATAAGGTCTTTCCTTCTGAAATTTTCTTTCTCCCCCTTAATTGATCATTCCATTTTAAGAGTTTAGAATTTGTAGATAATGTTCAATAAAATTGTCAATCTCAAAAATATGTTTTCTATAAGTTTCAGCTTATTTTCATAAGACTCAAGGTTTGAGATAAGACAACCTTTATAGAACTCATCTTAAGGTATAAACTTATAATTAAAGCATGTATTGCAATATAAGGAGGTTCATCAAAATCAATCCATAAAATTCTAAGTATGCATCAAAATAAAGTGTCTTTGGGATAGGATACTGAATATCTAAAGCTCCCCCTCAAAAGATGCATTCTTCTTTAATCATTTTAATTGTTGAATTTCAGATTTTAGTGATAAACGTGAATAACACTGAAATTCTGTAATATCAAGAATGTAGAGTGATCTAGAATTATTCAGAATTTATAGTAATCACTCTTTCTAATCCTTTAAGAACAAGTTATGCTTTCTCCTAATCTTGGAGAAAATGTATAAAAGTATTAATCAGAAAATGATTCAATTGAAGCTCAATTTCTTTCAAAAGCATTTACATTTTCTTTCTTTTAGAGTCATTTGAGTGAACTGAAATATTTCTAGTTTTAAGATCATTCACTCTATTGATGGAAGTCTTTAATAATGTAGGGGAGAAAAACATATAGATGATCATTGAGGTATATATATTTATAGAACTCAATTTCTTAATCATAGTTTTTCAGCAATGTATACATGAAACACAATAAATCCTTTTAATATCAGAATAAAATCATATATTTAGAAATTTTTGTTTGCAATCAAGATCATCGAAAGACACATCATTTGAACCAATATTAGTATACTTTGAAGATAAGAAATGATATGTTTCGGATGCGTATCGGAGCAATCACCAAAGGCATCAAAATTAATTCTGTTTTTCCTAAAGTAAGACTTTATTTAAAAAATCACATTTAGTTTAAGCTTTTATACAAAATCAGATTCTGAATTACATAGGATTTTCAATAAAGGCTTTCAAAATCACATTATAGCTCATCTTAAATGATTACGATTGAAAATACATATTTCAAACATATAAGAGCATATTGAGAATCTTTGTATTAAATGTTGAGTTTTGGTACTAAATGGAGGATTTTTTAACAAGTATTAGGGTATTATGTATCAAAGTTAAGCAAGTTGATGGATAAGACAAACTCAATTCATTTTGCCTAAATAGAGATATCCTTCTCTTCTCCCTTTTTTTTTTACAAATTTATTTATCTTTCAGATTTTAACGATGATTGTGAATAACAAATCTGAATTTTCTTTTCAATAAAACCAAACAAAAGATGTTATGTAGCATTTCAAACATTCAATCAAATTGTCCAAGTATGGGGTACTACAAAAGATATTGAGAACCCATAATTTAAAATATCATGCCACATGCAAAATATAGTGTGTGTTAAGTCATACATTAAAATATTAAGAACAAGCATGTCAAGTATCAAAATCAATTCTTTTCAAATAAACTCCCCCTATTTAAATATAATTTTGCACTGATTTCATCCTTAAAGTGTGTTTCCATGTGACTAAAAATTTGAATTGATTCTTTCTTGTATACTTTCATTTACTTTGTCTTTCTTTTAACTTTCTTAAGCTCTATACTCTATTTGCTCCCTATCCGGTGGAGTTGGGAAGGGGCACGAGGTACTACCACTAGCCTCCCTCTTGTGCCGTCCCTAATATGTCCTACATCGAATAGTTGGGTCAAATAGTGCCGGGTACTACCACTAGCCTCCCCATTGGCACCATCCCTATGATGAGCAATATAGAAAGGTTAAAATGTTTACTTCAAACTCTCCCTGTTTAAGTGTAATTAATTATGGATTTTATCCCTTCCAAAAGAATGCTCACAAATGTCCCAAATATATTATGCTTGTTTTGCTTTTCCTCAAGATTGAAGTATTTGCCTTTACTTAGATTTTACTTCTCTTGAATATCTATTTTCTTTTCTTTATCTCTCTCTCTTTTTGTTATTCTCAAGTAATTTACATGAAAGAGCAGAATAAAGAAATAATCTTATGTGTCATATAGATGTATATCATGCAAACAACATTTTCATTATGCTCAAGTATTCATAACTTCTCACAAGTTATTTTACATCAAAATTTTAAGCATATACTTGTGTATTTCATGGTTATGATATAGGCAAAGAAATAATTTAGTTTGGGCAAACCATGAAACAGTTTCTAAAAGTATAAGTCAGTCAATACACACATAGACATGATATCAAAAATTAATAATTAAAGAATATAATCATGCCATAATAAGATTTAAGTTATTGACTTTGCTCAATTAATTTATGAGAAAGGTATCTAAAATTACCTATTCATTCTATATTCTTCAAGCCAAACTAGATTTCTTATGTGTGAACTTTTGGCTGAAGAAGATCCTCTCTCTTGTTTGCATGTGAATGTTTATTGTATCTTATGTGGAGGTTTCCTTCAAGTTGAAATCTCTCATTTTCTTGCTTAAAGATCCTACATTATTAACAAAATTCTTTTCTTTCTTGAAGGAAAATCATTAGTTTTTTTCAAGATACAAAACATTCATACCATATATTTCTTAACTAGATGACTCAACGTACGATATGACAATAATTGAGTGTTGAGTCATTTTACTCAAGAGATTGCCTAAATATAAGCAAGCATATGTCACTTGAACTTAAAGAGATAGTTTCATTAACCAAGATGGTTCAAAGACAAGCATGTGAAGCAATAGGAAGATTTATCAAGATCAATTTTTTTTTTTATTTTCAGAATCAATTTAGCTTAGATTCTATTTGCTTAAGATAATTATCAATAAGACATGTTAGCTAAGTTTTAATCAACTTATCTTAAACGGTTGTTTCTATCAAAATTCAGTGATTTATTTGTTATCAATAAAATGTGATTCATTAAAGTTAGATTGAAGTCTTGCACAAGGGCACACAATGATCATACAATCTGGTCTACTAACTGTATGATAAAATAATTATTCTATCATGCTTCAATACAGCTTTAAAACAATAGATCTACTTTGCTCATCCTTTTCAAATTCTACAAGATGGGGTCATAGACATACCTTCTTCATGCCAATCTTCTATAAGAGTTGTCTTGTGGACTAACTTTGGTCAATGAAGATCCCCTTTCTTGTTTGTTTTAATTTGGAGTTTGAGAAAAAATGTTAATTCATTCATCATACATATTTCAAACTCACCTTGCATGAGCTTAGTAAAATCTTCATATAAATCTCCATTAGTAGAACCAAGAATGATGTCATCAATGTATACTTTGAGCAAGTAAGATATCACAAATTCTTCTTTTGATGCATAGATTTATTACTTTCTGTCGAAAAGGTTGCTTAAGCTTTTATATCACGCTTTTGACGCTTGTTTCAAATCATATATTGCTTTATCATATTTGTAATGAGTGTTTTCAAATATGGTGGTTATTTAACATATATCTTCTTTAATAAAGTAAGCACATAGGAGTCCATTCTTCTCACTCATTTGATAGAATATAAAGCTCATAAAGCAAGCAAATGATAATGGTGATCTTTACTTCTAATCATGCAAGAATTTCATCAAGATCTATTTCATCTTTTCTTGATTTAGTCTTTTAGTAGTCATCAATTTTTCTTCATTAAGTGCATTTCTGAAAAGCTCAATTTGGTTCTAATTATTAACATGTTTTCAGATTGTTATATGTAAAAGATTAACCATATACTTATATAATTTGATTTTAGTATCTTGATAATAAATCATTAGTCTCATAAAGAATAAAATGAATTGATATTTCTGCAACTAAAATCTTTTCATTGAATATTCTATATGCATTGCTTGATGAATGATATCCAAGGATAGACATATCTCTATCAGATTTGGCATTACTTTCAAGAAACCATATCAAGTATAACATATACTACTGATAAATATGAAAGATATGCAATAGTTCATTTTCTATTTTTCAGAAGATCAAAAAGAGTTTTCATCAAAAAAAAATAGATTTAATAGAAATCATATGTATGACAAGCAGTGATGATAGCTTTTAAAAATTATTTAAGTAGATGACTATCATACACAATTGTCTTTTCATTTCTTCAAGAATTCTATTAATCCTATTTTACTTATGGTGTCCTTGGTGCTGAAACAATTGTATTCAATATTATTTTCTATGCACAACTTGATAAAAAATTGGTTTTCAAGACTATCCCATGATACTTTTGCAAACCTTTTTCATTTGAACCCTTTTTGTGAGTTTGTGCCAATGCAGAAAATATTTCAATTTACGTGCCAAGAACAAAGCCAGTGTAAGCTTTTGAAAACTTAGTATTGGAAACAACATCATTAGATTTAGAAATTGATTTTGTTTGTTTCCTTAGTTAACATGCATAGCAAACTTTGACCTTTTAGAAGATAATCTAAGTAAGGCAATGACAAGGTCTTTTGAGATTAAGTACATACTAGCATGAGTTGATTTTATATGCCAAAGATGGTTTCTTTAATCTTGGTATTCATAGTGCATATATTCAAAAGCATACCAAGTACACATTATCATTTAAACAATAATGCCATGGATAAAAACTCTCAATCAAGCATATAGAGAATTCATAGAGTTATTCTTAATAAATTGTTTAATCATTTAGCAACTTATCCAATAGTGAGTAAAGTATACTATAAAATGAAATGATTTGATTATATTTCCAAAAGTATTTTCTATATCACAAAATTGATCAATACTAGCAATTCATATCAAATACTAAAGCAAAAATAATGATGAGATGCAAGGATTACTGATTTCATTATTATTATTATTTCATTTAAAATTACTTTTCATAAGTATATTTTAAGTTTCATTTTTGATGTGTGTCTAGAGCACCCATTTGTATGAAGGTTCTATTTGTTCCATGGGTATCTTGGCACATCTATGTCTACATCCTCATATTTTTATTTTGGGTACCCAAGCTTGCTTGGGTCCTTGAGAGTTAGGACATATGGTTCCTTTTGGAACCCATATCTGTTTAATAGTAATAACCTTACCATTTGATTTAATTATACTAGAACGATAGGTAAAGTTGTTATTCCCACCCTTTTCATTTTTGAAATAAGTTATCTTATTTAATGGTTTGTTTGGTGAATTAATAACCTTTTTCTCTAGAGATTTATTGTTAAGTAAAGAAGTCAAGCCAAGTTTTGATTTATCATAAGTAACATATTGGCTTTCAAACATCATTTTTAATCGTTCTGAACTTACGGTGAATTTGTTAATAAAAGATTTTAATTGATTAATTTCTTTACTTAAGTTTTGATTTTCTTTAATTAAGCTATGATTTTTCTGAATCAATTCTTCTGAAAATGACCTTAAGCTTTCATTTTCAGAATTTAGTTTCTTAAGATTTTTATTCTTTACAGTTAATTTTCTACATTCACTATACAAATCATGAAAAGCATTTAATAATTCATCATAAGAGAATTCTTCTTGAAAATCATTTGAGGTAAGAGTAGATTCAGATTTTACCTTGTCTTCTTGTGCCATAAAGCACAAGTTGGTTACCTCTTGTAGTTCCTTGGAGCTAATATCATCATTGTTGCTCCTAACTTCTATTTTCTTGCTAGACTCTTTCTTGGTCAAGGCTCTCTTCCTTTTTACCTCTTTCTTCCTTTCTTCTTGCTTCCTCTTCTTCTTTGTCTTTAGGAAGCTGATTTGCCTCGGAGTCGACTCGGACCTTATTGGAGTCGACTCGGTGAACTTGAGAGTCGACTCTGAGATACTTGGAGTCGACTCGACTGAGGGAGATTCAACACCCTTTTCTGCAGTCTCATTGTTAGTATATAATTGAAGCACATGTGAGCTAGTCTGAGATTTATCATAAACATTTTCTAAAGTATCCCAGATCTCCTTAGCAGATAAGCATGCAGAAATTTCATTAAAATTTGTTTCTTTAATAGCACAGTATAATATGTTCATAGCATTAGCATTCAACTGTGCTAAGTCCTTTTCATTAAAAGTTTGAGAGAGTGTGTGAAGGTCATTTATTATGATTTTCCATAAGTAATAGTTTTGTGATTGAATAAAAACGCGCATGCGTATTTTCCAATGTGTATAGTTTAAGCCATTAAATAGTGGAGGTGTATCAATTGATTGTCCTTCTCCTAGAAAACTATCTATTTGAGTTGTCATGATCTTTGGCTCTAGTCGGTTAAGACTACAAATAATATTTGAGCACCTACTCTGATACCACTTGTTGCCCAGTAGATACAACCCAAGAGGGGGGGGTGAATTGGGTCTTTTAAAAACTTTTATATTGCTTTTGAAACTTTTTGATTAATTATGCTAAGTTGTATATATGCACAGTGGAATTTAAACTTAGCAACAGTTTGATTTATTGAATGAGACTTGATTAAGTAAATTAAATATGCTTGCAACTAAAGGATGCACGGATAAGAGTTAAGCAAGCAATTTATCTAAGTAAGTAGGTGACCAAGTTAGACAATGACAAAAAGCATCACAAACACAACAAACATATAGTGGTTCGGTGCACCCCAGCACCTACATCCACTCCCCAAGACCTCTTGGGAATTTCACTATAATCCTCAAGATTACAGTCGGTTGTTTTACAAGCTCACAACCCAACTTGTTGTTTTACACCGGGCTAACAACGAACCCTACAATCCGGTAGTTTTTCGAGTGAACTACCCAACTCGTTGTTTTACCCCGGGCTAACAACGAACCCTACAATCCCCCAATTTTAACTTAGGCTTGGGACCCCTATCCCTTGTTCCAAGTTCCTTGACTGAAACAAGCTCAATATTCAAACGTTTTACAAAAGATTTGAAAGCTCTTAAGAAGCAAATATAACAATGAGAAACAATAAAATCGGAAGAACCCTTTTTGCCGTTGGAAGCGTGGGAGATGTTGATTCTTCCGATGTGGGACGCGTAGGGTTGGGTGTGAGCTTTGAATCCCGAGCACACGAGAGTGGTTGAGCTTGAAATCGCTTGGGAGACTTGAAAGCACTTGATTTCCTTTCTTGAATGCACTCACTCCCTTGAGCTTTTCTTTCTAACTTCCCTCTTGAATGATTTTGCTTTTGGTTGGTGAAGAGTTGTTGAGAAGCACTTAAGACCTCCCTTTTATAGCCCAAAAAGCAAATATAGCCGTTAGAGATAAAGTAGAGAAGATTTGAAATTCAAATCAAACCTGAAAAGCTGTCAGTCGCGTCCCAGGCGCTCCGGGGACGTCTCCGCGCTTTACGGGGACGTCTCCGCTTGTTTGCGCTTTTTGCATGGGGATGACTCCGCTGCTTCGGGGATGACTCCGCGCTCCGGGGACGTCTCCGCGCTTTACGGGGACGTCTCCGCTTGTTTGCGCTTTTTGCATGGGGATGACTCCGCTTTTTCAGGGGACGTCTCCGCTGCCTTATCTCCGAAAAAATCATTCTCTGGAAAACCCTGAGAGAGCCGTCTCCGCTATCTAGGGGACGACTCCGCTGGTCTGCTTTTTATTTGCGGGGACGACTCCGCAGGTACCGGGGACGTCTCCAGACGTGCCAGTTCTTCCTGTTTGTGCCAGAGACGTCTCTGAGACAACCCGGAGACGTCTCGGCTGTCCCTGATCTGTTTTCTTCAACTCAAAAATTCTTCAATAAATTCATAAAAATTATGGGAACTTGCCTAGACATTTCTTAACAATATTCTTAATTAAACACATGAAATCCTCAATTAAATTGTTAAGATAAATGAAATTATACTCTCGTGTTTTGTATTCATCAAAATCCATTAGGTGGTCAACAATGCACTTGATGTATTTTCCCAAAGCTTGCTTCCTCTGATGAATACTCCCTCTTAAATACTTCTCCAACCTCCAAATAGTCCTTCCTGACCGTTGGATTGAAGAAACTAGCCGTTTATAGCCGTTGGGAGTCCAAAAAGCACTTATGCACAACTAGCCGTTATGCTTCTGCCCGTGCTTGGGTCGACCCAAACTTTTCTTGGGTCGACCCAAACCACTGTTCATCAGGCTTGGGTCAGCTCAAGCTTTTCTTGGGTCGGCCCAAGCTTTTCTTGGGTCGGCCCTCTCAGAAAATTCAGAACTTTGAATTTCAGCCTTTCTTCACTTGGGTCGACTCAACCTTTCTTTGGGTCGACTCAAGGTTCAGTTGGGTCGACTCAACTTCTTCTTGGGTCGACCCTAACAGGGTTTCCAGAGAACCTTTTCTGTCTTCTGTTCTGTCTTGCCTTTGGGTCGACCCACTCAAGGTTTGGGTCGACTCAAGCTTGGGTCGACTCAACTTCATCTTGGGTCGACCCTCTCAGTATTTCCAGAGAACCATTTTCTGAGTTGTTGAGGATCTTGATGTTTGAGTCGACTCATGCTTTCCTTGGGTCGACCCAACTCACTGTTCATCTGTGCCATTTTTGCAGAAGTGTGCCAAATGTTTTCTTGATGTGCCGGGGTCGACCCAATCATCCTTTGGGTCGACTCAATCCACACTTTGCTGCATCTCAAGGTTAGATTCATTCAAATAAACAATGAAATGTATCTATATCAATTTAAACAAATATACTGAGAGTAACAGACTTAAGAATGTAGTATCGATTTAACTTATAACATACTCTAGATAATTGCTTGTTAATCATCAAAATAACACTATCATCCTCAATCTCCCCCTTTTTGATGATTACAAAATAAAGAGTATGAGCCTATTGATACTTGTCTTTAAGATCAGTTTTTAAAAAGGCTTAACTTGCTGAATTTCAGCTTTTCATATATAAGAGTGAAATCTCCCCCTATTTCATTTAAATGTTGCCAATTTGACTTTTTGAATTGCTCCCCCTTTCATTTATAATTCATTAACGATGAAACTTCAAAAATTTGAGATAAAACATGAGTTTCAGGTTATGTATCGAGGTGTGAAAGGTGCGTGCCAAATTCTGAAATTATATGTGCCAAATTCTGAAATTTGATATAAATTTTTGACTTGATCATTTTCATTGTTGCAAATTGCTCCCCCTTGGATGTATATGCTTTCCTATATGATTTTCAATTTGTTTTACAAATTATTTCTCTTTCTTTCTTTACTTCTCCTCTTATTACTCTATCTTTACTTCTCCCCTATTACTCTTTCTTTACTTATCCCCCTTTTTGTTACTCTATTTACTCTATCTTTACTTCTCCCCTATTACTCTTTCTTTACTTCTCCCCCTTTTTGTTATCATCAAATAGGTACATGGGAAAGGACACAATAACAAACATTCAAACTTCATTGATCAAAATAGGAACATTTTAGTACAATCATGCCAAAAACAAAAGCAAATACAATGTTCCTCAATCAAGGTTCAAAATACATGATCAACACAAAATACATATGAGAACTAGATACATATCCTAGGCTCTAAACAAGATCGTGAGACTCTCCCGGATCGCTTGGCTACGGCTCTCTTGGGTCCCATTTCTCCAAGATATTGAAGTAATCTACTGTTTGGAGATGATTGGAGAAGATTTGAGAGTGGGGAATAGGGTTTTCGAAAGAGGACAAAGGGTAAACAGTGCCCTAGCTCACGGGTCCCCCTTTTAACAGTGGGGTCCCGACGTTGGGTCGACTCAAGAATTTTCTTGGGTCGACTCAATGTTGGGTCGACCCTATTCTGGGTTGGGTCGACCCAAGGTCAGAAATTTTTTCTTTCTCTTCCTTTTCGTTTCTAAAAATTTTTCTTGCTTCCAATCCTTACAAATTCTTTCTGGGACAATGATACATGAGTAAGGAATCTATAGATTACAAGTTTGACTCATGTTTCATGGGTTTTTAGAAATGGGAGGAATGTATCATGAGACTGCTTGCTCCCTTTTATATCTCTTCAATAAAAAGGATCACATATGCCTAATTCCCTCCTTAGCGTGCAGATTCTATCTTCACTCAAGGGTTTTGTGAATATGTGAGCTAATTATTTTTCAGTACATATATGCTCAATACATATGTTTCCATTTTGCACATGATCCCTAATAAAATGATATCTTATTTCTATGTGTTTGGCTTTAGAAATGAGACATTTAAGATGTGAGCCAAAAGAAATCTCTAAATGTAGATTCCAAAGATATTTTTTTTTTTTCAAATCAAGTGTAGATGGAATCTTTTTCAAGTTATTTCAAGGAGTATCAAGAATAATATTCAAAGAAGGCACGAATGAAAATTCAATACCTTTATATATATATATATATATATATATATATATATATATATATATATATTAAGTATATAGCAAGATGAGAGCAATCTAATTAATTTTCAGAGTATAGTATAAGAGCAAATAAAGATCAAAACTTATATACTCGAAAAACATAAGATTATGTTGAATCCTTAATTCTTAATGACTTCAAAGTTCTTTCATGATATAAAAGTATTGGGGCATAGATACCAAAACATGAATTTATGCAGTGTAGGATACATAAAATTCAAGGCTTTGAAAGTTCTTTTAGAGCTCTCTTAAAAACGTTCTTTTACTCCTTTAAAGATCATAGCATCAAAATCAATTAAAATGAATTGGCTCAGGATTGAAACACTAAAGTGCAAGCCAATAAGAACTCATAAGTAGATTCCAAGATAAATTTTTGAAACTAAGACAGATGGAATCCTTTTCAATTAAATTTTCAGAAATAAATGATTTACCGATGAATACAGATGGAAATCCAACTTTCAAAAGATATTCAATGAAGCACAAAGTTTAATACCACTTTACATTTAGTATTCTTTGTCTCATCTTTAGATACAAATTTATACAATTAAGTTCTATATGATCTCTCACTCTGAAATTTTCTTTCTCCCCCTTAATTAATTATCCCATTTGAGAGTTTAGAGTTTGAAGATAATTTTCAATAAAGAGATTGAGTATTTAAAGCTCCCCCTCAAAAGTTGCATTTTCTTTTAAACTTTCTTTTCTTCTTTAATGATAGAAGCATTTAATAATGCAGGAGTGTATATTCAAAATATTAATTTCTTAGTCATAGTTTTTCAGCAATGTATGTATGAAGCACGATAAATCTTTTTAATATCAAAATAACATCATATGTTTAGAAACATTTGTTCGCAATCAAGATCATTGAAAAACGCATCATTTAGACTAATTTTAATAAACTTATAAGATAGAAAATGATATGTTTCAGATGCGTATCGGAGCAAACAATCAAGGCATCAAAAGTAATTCTATTTTTCTTAAACCGTAGTTTTCATCTAGAAATCATATTGAGTTATTCCCCAAAATGATGCAATCATTGAAGCATATAATGAAAGTTACAAAAATGCAACGATAGAAGCATTTTTAAATTAAGTTTAAGCTTTTATACAAAATCAGATTCTGAATTTTATAAAAATTTTCAAGGAGGCTTTCCGGATTATAATTTGAGATATGCATCTTCTATATTGTAGCTTATCTTAAATTATTAAGATTGAGAACACATATTTCAAGAACATTAGAGCACATCCAGAATCTTTGTAATTCATATTGAATTTTGGTACAAATTGGAGGACATTATGTACTAATGTTAGGCAAGATAAAAGATAAATCGGAATCAATTCATTTTGCCTAACTTGCAAATTCAAATTATTCTTTTCTTTTATTTTTCAAAATATATTCATTAAAACAAAATGATGTTGTTGTTGGTAATAACATGTTTCAATCAAATTTTATAGGCATGAAGCATTACAAGTTATATTTAGGAAAGATCTTTGTTATTTGAATATTGAAAACATATAATTCAGAACATCATGTGACATGCAAAATATATTATGCATTAAAATATTAAGAACAAGCATGTCAAGGATCAAAATCAATTCTTTTCAAATAAACTCCCCCTATTTAAATATAATCTTGTACTGATTTCATCCTTAAAGTGTGTTTTCAAGTGATTAAAAAATTTGACTTGATTCTTCTTATATACTTTCATTTACTTTGTCTTTCATTTTTACCTTCTTATGCTCTATACTCTATTTGCTCCCTATCCGGTGGAGTTGGAAGGGGCACGAGGTACTACCACTAGCCTTCCTCTTGTGCCGTCCCTAATATACCCTACACCGAATAGTTGGGTCAAATAGTGCCGGGTACTACCACTAGCCTCCCCATTGGCACCATCCCTATGATGAGCAAAATAGAAATGTTAAAATGTTCACTTCAAACTCTCCCTGTTTAAGTGTAATTAATTACGGATTTTATCCCTTTCACAAGTCTCACAAATGTGCCGAATGTATTATGCTTATTTTTCTTTTCCTTAAGATTGAAGTATTTGCCTTTACTTAGATTTTACTTCTCTTGAATAAGATCCATTTTCTTTTCTTTATCTCTCTCTCTTTTTGTTATTCTCAAGTAATTTACATGAAAGAGCAGAATAAAGAAATGATCTTGTATATCATATAGATGTATATCATGCAAACAACATTTTCAATATGCTCAAGGATTCATATCTTCTCACAAGTTATTTTAAATCAAAATTTTAAGCATAAACTTGTATATTTCATAGTTATTATATAGGCAAAGAAATATTTTAGTTTGAGCAAACCATGAAACAATTATCATTAGCTTGAGAATGAAGCATGATATCAAGATGATCAGCAATTAAAAGTTTAATCATGCTACCATATAATTTCAGACTATTGATTTTGCTCAACTAACTCACAGGAGAAGGGTTTAGATTACCAGTGCATTTAGCATTCTTCAACCCAAATATCTTTTAGCTTCTTTACACCCCTGGCTGAAGAAAGTTTCTTTTTTTTTTGTTTGCAAGGGAATGTTTATTGTATCTTTCATCGAGGTGTCCTTCAAGTTGAAATTTCTTGCTCATAAATCCTGTATCATTAACAAAATCTTTTTCTTTCTTGAAGGAAAGTCATTACTTTCTTCAAGATACAAAACATTCATACAATATATTTCTTAACTAGATGACTCAACATAAGATATGACAATAATTGAATATTGAGTCACTTTACTCAAGAGATTGTCTAAATATAAGCAAGCACATGTCACTTGAACTAAAGAGATAGTTTTATTAACCAAGATGGTTCAAGAACAAGCATGTGAGGCAATAGGAAGATTCATCAAGGTCAAATCAATTTCTTATTTTCAGAATCAATTTAGCTTAGATTCTATTTGCTTAAGATAACTATCAATAAAACGTGCTAGCTAAGTTTTAATCAAATTATCTTAAACAGTTGTTTCTATCAAAATTCTGGTTATGATTCAGCTTTCAATACAAATAATCTTGTTTCAGAGAGATAGGCAATTTTCTTTTAGATTAATTAAGATTTTACATTTGACTTATGGGAGATGGTTCAAAGGAATTAATATTCATACTTTTAGAATATTTTTATGCTCAGATTAAACATGACGTGTTAACATTAATCAGTAGAATTTGAGATAATTTTATGTAAGGATATTAATCATTCAATCAAGGATACAATGATTATACTAAATGAAACACTTTAAAGATCAGATTTATTAATCTTAGATTTTTAGAATAGTCTTGAGAATTACTTATAAAGAAAAAACAATCCATTGTTATAAAACTTTTTAGTAGAATTCCCATTATGATCACGACACATTAATCATTTATGATTGAAACATATGATGCATACATGCGACTTATAGAGTAAATCATAATATATTTCAAATAATCACATAAGGAATGAGTGATATAATGATAAATTATACTCATACCTTCACAAATAATGAAATAAGATTTCATAAGTATTATGCTCAATAAAGTTTTAACATGAAGGTATGAAATCAGCATCAAGTGTTTATACTAGAGAGGGAATTTAGATTTTGTAAACTTGAAGAAGAAGGTTATATATATATATATCCATTCATTGTTTTCTTATCATGATGCAAGCACTAGAAAGTTTCATGCTAAAATCGTTGAGATAAGATTTAATATATGAGGCATTTAAAAACTTTGATGCAGAGAGTATCGTAATTTCATAAAAAGATAATTTCAATACATGAAGTAGAATGTTAAACCTTATACTAGATTTAATGAATAAATTGAGACTTATCTTTAATTATGTGTCAACGCACCCATTTGTATGAAAATTTCATTTATTCCATGGGTAGCTTGGCACACCTACATCTACACCCTCATATTTTCATTTTGGGTACCCAAGCTTGCTTGGGTCCTTGAGGGTTAGTGCATATGGTTCCTTTTGGAATCCAAATCTGTTTAATCGTAATAACTTTACCATTTGATTTATTCGTATTAGAACCATAGGTAAAGTTTTTATGCCCAATCTTTTTATGTTTGAAATAAGTTATCTTATTTGATGGTTTGCTTGGCGAATTGATAACCTTTTTCTTTAGGGGTTTATTATTGAGCAAAGAAATCCAGCCAAGTCTTGATTTATCAAAAACAGCATGTTGGCTTTCAAACATCGTTTTTAATCTTTCTGAACTTACAGTGAATTTGTTAATAAAAGATTTCAATTGGTTAACTTCTTCACTTAAGTTTTGATTTTCTTTAATTAAATTCTGATTTTTCTGAATCAATTCTTCCGAATTTAATCTTAAGCGTTCATTCTCAGAATTTAATTTGTCTTTCATTTCAGCGGAAGAATTTCTTTATTCTGACATTTCCAGATTTAACTTTTTAAGATTTTTATTTTTTGTAGCTAATTTTCTACATTCACCATACAAATCATGAAAAGCATTTAATAGTTCATCATAAGAGAATTCTTCCTGAAATTCATTAGGTGTGAAATCAGATTCAGATTTTACCTTATCTTCTTGTGCCGTAAGGCATAAGTTAGTTACCTCTTGTAGTTCTTTGGAGCAAGTATCATTATTGTTGCTCCTCACTTTCATTTTCTTGCTTGACTCTTCCTTGGTCAAGGCTTTCTTGCTTTTTATCTCTTTCTTCCTTTCTTCTTGCTTCCTCTTCTTCTTTGTCTTTAGGAAGCTTTTGAATTTTTCGGTGTTTGGGTATGGGTCCTTGTTTTCATCACCGAATTCTTCATTTGTTGTTCTTTCTTCCGGATTGGGAAATTCAACATCTTTTTCTGCAGGCTCACTGTTAGTGTGTAATTGAAGCACATGTGAGCTAATCTGAATTTTATCATAAATATTTTCTAAAGTATCCCAGATTTCCTTAGCAGATAAGCATGCAGAGATTTTATTAAATTCAGTTTCATGGATAGCACAATATAGTATGTTCATAGCATTAGCATTCAATTGTGCTAAGTCTTTTTCATTAATAGTGTGAGAGAGTGAGTGAGGGCCTCTAGTAACAATGTACCATAATTCATAGTCTAAAGCTTGAATGAATATCCTCATCCTAGCTTTCCAGTATGTGTAGTTTGTGCCATTAAATAGAGGTGGTCTATTTGTGGATTGTCCCTCACTCATAGAACATCCCACTTGGGTTGTCATGATCTTTAACTCTTGATTGTGAGATCAATGAGTACTATTGGAGCACCTTGCTCTGATACCACTTGCTGCCCAAGGTGACAAGTGATCGGTTCTTTCAATTTTGAAAATAAACCACGCAATAGCACGTATCTTGTAGGATAGTGATTACGGGTGTCGGTCCACAGGGATTGAAGAATAAGTTATTTTTCTTTTAAAAATAAATCAAAAAGAAGGATTTGCTAACTTGATTTAACTAAATCAAACTATGAGTACGGATTGAAATTTTATCAAAGTAAATAGATCTAGGGTTTGGAATCCACCACATAGCATTGCATCAAGGATTGTGTTCTTAATCTTATCTTTTGGAGAGGCATGCAATTTTGGCTACAAGCCTTATAAAATAAAAACATAAAGAGTTTTAGGAAGATCCATCTTCGGTATAGCATGAAGTGTCTACCTAAGTATGCTAATCTAGGGTGTAGCACATCTCATCTTCCTAGGCATGGATCATCTTAGACTACTTTAGCAAACATGAATAGTAAATGGCATGCTCAAGGTTTAAACATCATAAAATAATTTTTTATTGAGAATGAGAATTTAAACAAACTCCAAAAAGACTAAAAGAGTAAGAACTACAATGCCCTATTACATTGCTAGGGCTTCATCCAGCCCTAGACTAGGTGTTCAGCCGCGCATGGTGGCCGGATGTCCTTCCATCTTCAAATGAAAGCCTTCACCTCTCATTCTTCCCAAAATGTCACAAACTCTTCTCTTTCCTCCCTCCTTTCTCTTTTTTTTATAATTTTTTTTTCTCTCTTTTCTCTCGGCTGGTGGCTTCTTTTCTTCACCGAAACAGGGGAGACCCCTGTTTCTTTCTTCTCAACCGAGCTCTCCCCCTCTCCTCTGCCGTCCTCCCATTTATATAGCTTGCCAAAGCCTTGAAGCCGGCGAAGGATCAAAACGGTCGCGGGATCAATGGGCGCTTGATTTTCTTCTTCTCGAAAAACAGGATCATGGCTTGATCGTTGGGAGGAATGCACGGATGGTGGGATGGATCGCTTGCGGAAGGAAGGAGGCGCTTCACGAGCAGCTAGGATGGAGTGCTAATCCGGAAGCTTTGGAAGAGGAGACGTGGATCCGAGCGCTGGGAGGAGTCGATCACGGGAGGACGCCATTCACGGATGCGGTGCCGGCTTGGAGGCGGAACGTGGGGTCGCGGTCTGTCCGGACGCGGAGGCTGCAGTAACGGGATCGATCGTGGAAGGAAGGAGGCGCGCGTGGAGGCGGAGGAGCTGCAGATCCGGAAGGGGGAAGAATGAATGCACGGAACGGCTGAGGGCTTCACGGCTTGATCGGGTGCTGGGAGATCGCTGGAAAGTTGAAGCTCGGACGCGGCGTCGGAGGCTGATCCGGCTGGAAGCTAGGAGGAATCGTGGAGGAGGCGTGATCACGGGATTACAGATTGGAGCAGGGATGCTGCGGGATGGGCTTGGGGTCTCTCTGTGAGGCGGGATCAACGGGAGGAAGGTGGACGGCCCTGATGCAAGGAGGGAGGAAGAAGATGAACAGTGGGATTAGTTTTATTATTTTTTTTTTGTAACACTGTTCATATGAACAGTGTTTTCACGGGACACTGTTCATATGAACAGTGAATCATGGATATTCAATTATTATTATTATTATTATTTTTGTTTTAAAATTATAAATTTTATATGAAGGCAGGTAAGGAATTGGTTGGGAATTGACTTTGGGTTTGAGGTGAGTCATGATCGTTGATTTGCGTGAACTTACTCTCGAGCCCAATGTTGTTTAAATTTAATTCAACTTCAGACCGGACTCAACAAGGCTAAAAGCAGGACTGTGACTTAATAACAAGGGTTAATCAAATATTTTTCCATATAATTATAACTTTCAATCTAACCAGGACCAAAGCCCATTGAATTATACCCTTAGCTTGATTGCAATTCCATCAGGTTAATAATTCGGGTCAACACAATCTCCTCCTTATATGTTTTTATGAAAGATCTCAACCAGAAGAGAGACAAATTCAGAGTCTGTCTAAGAAAAGTATTATTTACCTCTTACCCTAATTTAAATTTATTTCATTGTTTATTCAATTTCATGGTAAAACAAGTAGTTATCCGTTTAAGAACATTGATAAGTGCTAGAAAAAGAATATTAAATTATAGATTAATCAGCACTTATCACCCCCCCAAACCTACATTTTGCTAGTCCTCGAGCAAAATAAAACTAGAAAAGAAAAATTCTAACTCACTTTCGCAGGCATCGCGATTGCATTTACCATATGCAACAAGGCTTTAAACCCCTAGGTTACCCTAGTGGACGAGTTATAGTCTCGTGAGGGTTTCCAGTGAAGATACCCACAAACTTCAATATTAAAATAAATCATTTATTATTATCATTATTATTATTATTATTATTATTATTATTTAGTCGATTGATCTATAAAGTGAAAATCAAATTCCAAATGCATACTAGTAAAGAATTTCAAAAACTTTTTTTTTATATATTAAAATCTAATTTAAGATACATAAATGATAAGAATTTCAAAACACACACGGTTTTATTTACTAAGTCAGCCCAAATTCTAGGTCAAGATGCAATTCAAGTTGAAGTCATTAAGTTTCCGTTAGGGAGTTGTAAGACTTATTTATACTGGAGTGCTCGGTGAAATCTGGACCGTACCCAAGCTAAGAGTTCGGATCTCCAAAATATTGCTAATACCAGTAGTTTCCAAGGATTGGTCGAAGGAACCTACTCACTGATTCAAAATCATCTTATCTGCAGGATTTCGAGAGTTGTGGATGTTTACTTTAGTACCTCACGGGCTTTATCTGTAATATTCCAGTTTACTCAAATTTCTACAACGACGGCTTTCACACTATTGTCTTTTCGGTCAATACAGCTCTTTTTTTTTCTTTTTTTTTAAGAAAGATATATAAATTGTGCACTTTTACTCTTGTGGTGATTTCTCCGTGTAACGAGCAATCAGTCGACAACTCTCACACCAGTTGGCATAAGGTGTCGGGCATCAAGACTCCCCTACGGACTTATGCTCGGAGTCCTCATCACAAGCCCACTTGACCTTTGACAATAGGTAGCCCTTTTCGATGTTCCTGACTAAATCCATTTTTATTGATTTTTTTTTTTTATATTGGATTAGATAAGTATGATTCATCAGGGTCCAAGGTTGCTACTATACTATCAACATAATGTCGAGCCTAGACCTTAGAAGGGTCGGCCAGTGTGTAGTGAAATTCCAAAGTATTAATTAGCTTACAACTCCCTAAAAGAGACTTAATAAAAAGAACTTAAATTTGTATTACTTCCCACTAGTCATTGGGCTTTTAGATTTTATATACCTTGTGTGTTTATCATTCTCGCATAAATGTATATAAATTAGGTTTTTTTTTTCTTTTTTTAACAAAACTTTTTTTTTATTATTATTTTATGAAAATAAACACATTTTTTTTAAAAAAATTATTTTTAATTTTTAATTTTTTTTTAAAGATGATTTTTTTTATTATTTTTTTTTAACTTTTTTTTTTTGATGAAAATCAAGATGAATACCCCCAAACCTAAACCTAACATTGTCCTCAATGTTAAGAAATAATCTAAGAGAATTGGGTTGCCTCCCAACAAGCGCTAAGTTTATTGTCTTCAGCCAGACACAGTGGGTCCTTAATTATTTTGATAAACAGGGTTCGTTAAATTAAGGGATTCGATCAATTGCCCGTCGGCAACACATTCTACATAAGGTTTTAACCTTTGACCATTGACTTTTAAAACATGTCCACCATTGAGGTGTTGGATCTCTACTGCACCATAAGGAGAAACCTTTTTCACTACGAATGGTCCATCCCACCTAGAGCGAAGTTTACCCGGGAAGAGTCGCAACTTGGAATTGAACAGCCAAACCTTTTGACCAGGTTCGAAGGACTTACGGTTAATATTTTTATCATGAAAAGCCTTAGTCCTTGCTTTATAAATTTTAGCATTTTCATAAGCCTCATTACGCAATTCTTCAAGTTCACTTAGTTGGAGTTTTCGGTGAGGACCAGCTACTGCCATGTCTAAGTTAAATTTTTTTATAGCCCAGAAAGCTCTATGTTCAAGTTCTACCGGTAAGTGACAAGCTTTACCAAAAACTAATCGGTAGGGGGACATGCCAATAGGAGTTTTGTAGGCAGTACGGTAAGCCCAGAGTGCATCATTTATCCTTTGAGACCAATCTTTCCTATCGGGACGTACCGTTTTCTCTAAGATGTGTTTTAACTCTCTATTGGACACCTCGACTTGTCCACTCGTTTGGGGATGGTATGGGGTAGCAACTTTGTGGGTGATGTTATATTTGCGAACCAAAGCCTCGAAAGATCGGTTGCAAAAATGAGATCCCCCATCACTGATAATGGCTCGGGGTGTACCAAAACGACAAAAGATGTTTTCATGTAAAAATTTAATCACAACCTTGTGGTCATTAGTTTTAGTGGCGACAGCTTCTACCCATTTTGAAACATAATCAACCCCTACAAGAATATATTCGAAACCAAAAGATGGTGGGAAAGGGCCCATAAAGTCAATACCCTAGACATCAAATATTTCTACAATTAAAATAGGATTGAGAGGCATCATATCTCTACGGAAGATGGTACCCATCCGTTGGCACCGTTCACAAGTTTGGCAAAAGTTATGGGCATCTTTGAAAAGTGTGGGCCAATAAAATCCACTTTGTAAAACTTTTGCTGCAGTTTTTCTACCCCCAAAATGTCCCCCACAAGCTTGTGAATGGCAGAATGAAAGAATACTTTGAAATTCGCATTCGGGGACACATCGACGGATTACTTGATCGGGACAATACTTGAATAGATCGGGATCATCCCAATAATAGAAATTTACTTGTGAAAAGAATCGGTTCTTGTCTTGAGTTGACCAATCATCAGGAATTCGTCCTATGGCAAGGTAATTTACTATGTTTGCAAACCATGGCGTTTTCATTCCTTGTACCCCAAATAATTGTTCATCTGGGAAAGCATCATGTAAGGGTGAGGTATTCTTAGAGGGTTCAAGAAGAATCCTAGATAAGTGGTCTGCTACGACATTTGCAGTTCCTTTCTTGTCACGAATTTCTAGGTCGAATTCTTGTAGTAAAAGAATCCATCGAATCAGACGGGGTTTGGTGTCCTTCTTTGCAAGAAGGTGTCGAAGGGCAGCATGATCAGTGAATACAGTAACCTTGGATCCTAATAGGTAAGATCGAAACTTGTCTAGTGCGAATACTACCGCTAGCAATTCTTTCTCAATGGTGGTGTAGTTTAATTGTGCATCTGAGAGTGCTTTACTAGCATAGTAAATGACATGAGGTACTTTATCTAGCCGTTGCCCTAAGACTGCCCCAATAGCATAGTCGGATGCATCACACATTAGTTCAAATGGAAGGGTCCAATTAGGGGGCCGTATGATAGGTGCAGTGGTCAATTTCGAGCGAAGATTTTCAAATGCCTCCTCGCATGCTTTATCAAAGACAAAGGGAGTGTCCTTGGCCAGAAGATTGCACAAGGGTTTGGAAATCTTACTGAAATCCTGAATGAAGCGACGGTAGAAACCAGCATGGCCAAGAAATGATCGGATTTGTTTCACAGTTTTGGGTGGGGGGAGATTGGAAATAAGATCGACTTTGGCTTTATCTACTTCAATGCCCCTCTTGGACACGACGTGTCCTAAAACTATGCCTTCTTGAACCATGAAATGGCTCTTTTCCCAACTTAATACTAGGTTGGTCTCCTTACATCTTTTCAAAACTAAGGTCAAATTGTTCAGACAATCATCAAAAGATAGGCCAAAAACTGAGAAATCATCAATGAACACTTCTAGAAAGTTTTCCACCATATCTGAAAAAATGGCCATCATGCATCGTTGAAAAGTTGCGGGTGCATTGCATAGTCCAAAAGGCATCCTCCTATATGCAAATGTCCCAAATGGGCAAGTAAAAGTGGTTTTCTCTTGATCGTCCGGGTAAACAGGTACTTGATTATATCCAGAATAACCATCTAAGAAGCAGTAGAAACCTTGACCAGCCAACCGTTCCAAAATTTGATCTATGAAAGGTAGAGGGAAATGGTCTTTCCTAGTCATCGAATTAAGTTTTCTGTAGTCAATACACACGCGCCAACCCGTGGTTGTGCGTGTTTGTATCAATTCTCCTTCCGTATTTTCAACCACAGTGATACCTGATTTCTTGGGTACCACTTGTGTCGGACTCACCCACTTACTATCAGAAATTGGATAAATGATTCCGGCATCTAATAACTTCACCACTTCTTTCTTGACTACCTCCTTCATATTAGGATTGAGTCTTCTTTGCATTTTTCGGGTGGGCTTTGCATCATCTTCGAGATGAATTCGATGCATGCAAACAGAGGGGTCAACCCCTTTCAAATCGGCTACAGACCATCCTATGGCATGTTTATTCTCTTCTAGTACCCTCAAAAGTTTACCCTCCTGTTCAGTAGATAAGTTGGCTGCGATAATTACAGGGAGGCTATCTTCTGGTCCTAGAAAGGCATACTTAAGATTTGTTGGAAGTGGCTTTAACTCAAGTTTAGGTGGTGAATCAATGGAAGGACAAAGTGGCGTGCTAGCAATGGGAGGAAGAGGTTCAGGTTGGCTCTTCCAAGGAAGGAAACTCACTGGAGATTGATTGTCAAGTAAGATGTTAACTTCTTCTATGGCCTTGTCTATATCAAAGTTGTCAATGTCAAAATGGGCCAGACATGCCTCTAAGGGGTCATCTGCTAAGATATAGGGAAGGGCTTCCTCTACAAGATCATCCATTTCGTCAATTAGGCAACACTCGTCTTCCCTCACATGTTGGTCAGCGGCATGAAAAACATTCAATTTAATTTTCATATTCCCAAATGATATATCCATTGCCCCAGTTCTACAGTTGATGCATGCATTGGCTGTCGCTAAAAAGGGACGACCAAGAATCACAGGGATTTGTTTTTTTAGGTTGGGCACATGTTCCATGTCAAGGACGATAAAATCTACTGGAAAATAGAACTTGTCTACCTTGACAAGAACATCTTCAATCATCCCCCGTGGTATCTTCACAGATCGATCAGCCAATTGTAAGGACACCGAGGTAGGTTTTAATTCACCTAACCCAAATTTCTCATAGACTGAATAGGGTAGAAGATTCACACTTGCCCCTAGATCTAAGAGTGCTCGGTCGATGGAGTTATTTCCTATGACACAGGAAATAGTGGGGGCACCAGGATCTTTGAACTTTGGAGGGGTGTTGTGTTGGAGAATGGAACTTACCTGCTCAGTTAGGAGGACCTTTTTAGGCACATGTGTCCTAGATTTCCGCTTTTGGGTGCAAAGGTCTTTGAGAAATTTGGCATAGGAGGGAACTTGTTTGATGGCATCAAGGAGTGGGAGGTTGATTTTAACTTGTTTGAAGACCTCCACATCTCTTCTAATGAAGTTCCCTTCTTGCCAAAGGGAGAGGGTGCATTAAGTGCTTCAGGGAATGGAGCCTTTGGAATGTGGGTTGTGGCAGATGGTGGACTAGCTGAAGAAGGTTTTGGGTTTTCATGTGAAACATTCCTCTCCTCTTCTTCATCTTCCTTATTGTTACTCTCCCCAACCTTATTATCTATTATACGACCACTCCTTAGGGTAGTCAAAGCATTGGCTTGCTCATGATTTAGTCGGGTTTCTTGAGCCACGTATTGTCCCCTTGGATTACTCATTGGTTGACTTGGAAGCTTACCTTCCTCTCGTTTATTTAATGCATTGGCTAGTTGACCCATTTGGGATTCTAGCTTAGCAATTGATTGTGTGTGAGAGTGCAATAGTTGTGTATTTGCCTCCAAACCTTGAAGGGCAGTCAACACCTTCTCCTCAAAAGCTGTATTTCTTTGGGTTGGAGGGGGAGGGTATTGAAATTGAGTTGAGGGACGGTAGAGATGAAAATTCTGAGGATTTTGAAAATTTTGAGAGTGGGGTTGGGCAGAGTTCGAAGCTTGCTGTCTCCAAGAGAAATTTGGATGATTCCGCCATCCCGGATTATATGTATTGGAAAATGGATCATTACCCGGTCTGGGCTGTGTTTGGGCAGCATTGATGTGTTCTTGCACGAGTTCGGGAAATTGGGGTGCTGAGGGGCACTCATGAATAGAATGTGATGGGCTAGAACAGATAGCACACACTTGTGCTTGGGAAGAGCTAACGACATGTCCTCCTATCATTAGTTGGTCAATCTTATGGGACAATGCATCTACCTTGCTAGACAGGTCCATAGAATGACTTATTTCACAAATGGCCCCTTTTCTTTGAAAATTCGGGGGTGCTTGACGAGAACATGAAGCATGGTGGAGGGAGTTTTCATTAAGATTTTCAAATAATTGCCATGCTTCATGCTCATTTCGAAGCATGAAAGTCCCCCCGCATGCAGCATCAATCATATGACGGTTTCGTTCAGTCAATCCATCATAGAAGCATTGCACTAGTTGCCACTTAGGTATTTGATGATGTGGGCATTTACGGATTAGGTCACGAAATCTCTCCCAAGTTTCATGAAATTCTTCTCCCTCGGTTTGGGAGAAGCTTGTAATGGCACGTCTAAACTGGTTCGTTCTTCCTATGGGAAAGTATTTTTTAAGAAATTCCTGTTGCATTTGACCCCAGGAATGAATCGAATTGGTCTCTAAAGAATTCAGCCATTGCTTAGCTCTATCTTTAAGGGAGAAGGGGAATAATCTAAGTTTTAAAGCATCATCAGTGAAATTTTGAATCTTGACAGTGGTGCAAATCTCAAGGAATTCATCTAGGTGTTTATATGGGTCTTCATTGGTGAGCCCATAAAAAGATGGAAGCATTTGGATCACACTAGACTTTATTTCATATTGTACCGCTGCTACTTCAGGTAATCGAATGCAAGATGGGGAAGTGTAAATGGTGGGAGTAAAGTACTCCCTCAGGAGTTTGGGTTGTTCTTCAGCCATCTTAAGAGGTGGGGATGATCCTAATGTTTTGATCTTAGCTCGAATGTTCCTAAGGGTTCGTTCTATTTCAGGGTCAAAAGGTAATAGGTTTTGTACTCTAGAACGACTACCGTGCATACGCTAGTACTCGATCAATCAAGCATGCAATAAAAGAAAAATACATCAGTCCTTGATTTGTCCTAAAATCACTAAACAGCTCCTAACTGGTTTGAAGAGGGCACCTAAGCCTCCAATCCGGTCTAATGAACCGAGTTGACCAGGTAAGCTCCCAGGTAAGTGGAGGGGTCACGATGCGTTCGCAAAGGTCCCACTTAAAACCCACTTGCCTCGAACAGATGAACTGTCTCCCTTATAGGGACAAAGCTTGCCTAGACATCAACTAAGCCACAGAGCAAAATTGGTGCAACCTTCGGTGATCTTCGTCCTATTGAGCTCGAATGTCCCTAGGGGCCAACGTCTAATTGATTTTAATTAAAGATGACACTATGTGATATTGAGTTCACCTAAGTTGGGCAAGAGTCCGGTGATGAAATCCGGCTCTTATCTTGTTGGGGTGATTGCCCTTACTATGTGCAAATTGATTTGTGTATGTGTATCAAGCATGCATTCACAATTTTGCTATAATTAAAATCAAACAATCACCACAAAATTTCAAACCAATAATTAATTTAAATAAGAAAAGTTTAGAGGTTACCAAAGGGAATTTCCCCAGCAATTTAATTTTTTTTTTTTTTTGCAAACCTCTACAGCATTTCTTTTCCGGCAGTTCTCCTTTTGATCATCCCAGATTTTTTTTCTCGATTCCTGATCAAATAATATATAAAAAAAATAAAAATTAGTAAGGGAGAAAAAGAAGATAAGAAAAGTAACAATAATAGAAAATTTTTTAAAGAAATTTTTTTTTTAATTTTTAAATAATTTTTTTTTAATAAGAAAAATAACTATGCTAGCAATCCCCGACAACGGCACCAAAAATTGATCGGTTCTTTCAATTTTGAAAATAAACCACGCAATAGCACGTATCTTGTAGGATAGTGATTACGGGTGTCGGTCCACAGGGATTGAAGAATAAGTTATTTTTCTTTTAAAAATAAATCAAAAAGAAGGATTTGCTAACTTGATTTAACTAAATCAAACTATGAGTACGGATTGAAATTTTATCAAAGTAAATAGATCTAGGGTTTGGAATCCACCACATAGCATTGCATCAAGGATTGTGTTCTTAATCTTATTTTTTGGAGAGGCATGCAATTTTGGCTACAAGCCTTATAAAATAAAAACATAAAGAGTTTTAGGAAGATCCATCTTCGGTATAGCATGAAGTGTCTACCTAAGTATGCTAATCTAGGGTGTAGCACATCTCATCTTCCTAGGCATGGATCATCTTAGACTACTTTAGCAAACATGAATAGTAAATGGCATGCTCAAGGTTTAAACATCATAAAATAATTTTTCATTGAGAATGAGAATTTAAACAAACTCCAAAAAGACTAAAAGAGTAAGAACTACAATGCCCTGTTACATTGCTAGGGCTTCATCCAGCCCTAGACTAGGTGTTCAGCCGCGCATGGTGGCCGGATGTCCTTCCATCTTCAAATGAAAGCCTTCACCTCTCATTCTTCCCAAAATGTCACAAACTCTTCTCTTTCCTCCCTCCTTTCTCTTTTTTTTATAATTTTTTTTTCTCTCTTTTCTCTCGGCTGGTGGCTTCTTTTCTTCACCGAAACAGGGGAGACCCCGTTTCTTTCTTCTCAACCGAGCTCTCCCCCTCTCCTCTGCCGTCCTCCCATTTATATAGCTTGCCAAAGCCTTGAAGCCGGCGAAGGATCAAAACGGTCGCGGGATCAATGGGCGCTTGATTTTCTTCTTCTCGGAAAACAGGATCATGGCTTGATCGTTGGGAGGAATGCACGGATGGTGGGATGGATCGCTTGCGGAAGGAAGGAGGCGCTTCACGAGCAGCTAGGATGGAGTGCTAATCCGGAAGCTTTGGAAGAGGAGACGTGGATCCGGGCGCTGGGAGGAGTCGATCACGAGAGGACGCCATTCACGGATGCGGTGCCGGCTTGGACGCGGAACGTGGGGTCGCGGTCTGTCCGGACGCGGAGGCTGCAGTAACGGGATCGATCGTGGAAGGAAGGAGGCGCGCGTGGAGGCGGAGGAGCTGCAGATCCGGAAGGGGGAAGAATGAATGCACGGAACGGCTGAGGGCTTCACGGCTTGATCGGGTGCTGGGAGATCGCTGGAAAGTTGAAGCTCGGACGCGGCGTCGGAGGCTGATCCGGCTGGAAGCTGGGAGGAATCGTGGAGGAGGCGTGATCACGGGATTACAGATTGGAGCAGGGATGCTGCGGGATGGGCTTGGGGTCTCTCTGTGAGGCGGGATCAACGGGAGGAAGGTGGACGGCCCTGATGCAAGGAGGGAGGAAGAAGATGAACAGTGGGATTAGTTTTATTATTTTTTTTGTAACACTGTTCATATGAACAATGTTTTCACGGGACACTGTTCATATGAACAGTGAATCATGGATATTCAATTATTATTATTATTATTATTTTTATTTTAAAATTATAAATTTTATATGAAGGCAGGTAAGGAATTGGTTGGGAATTGACTTTGGGTTTGAGGTGAGTCATGATCGTTGATTTGCGTGAACTTACTCTCGAGCCCAATGTTGTTTAAATTTAATTCAACTTCAGACCGGACTCAACAAGGCTAAAAGCAGGACTGTGACTTAATAACAAGGGTTAATCAAATATTTTTTCATATAATTATAACTTTCAATCTAACCGGGACCAAAGCCCATTGAATTATACCCTTAGCTTGATTGCAATTCCATCAGGTTAATAATTCGGGTCAACACAATCTCCTCCTTATATGTTTTTATGAAAGATCTCAACCAGAAGAGAGACAAATTCAGAGTCTGTCTAAGAAAAGTATTATTTACCTCTTACCCTAATTTAAATTTATTTCATTGTTTATTCAATTTCATGGTAAAACAAGTAGTTATCCGTTTAAGAACATTGATAAGTGCTGGAAAAAGAATATTAAATTATAGATTAATCAGCACTTATCACACCCCTAAACCTACATTTTGCTAGTCCTCGAGCAAAATAAAACTAGAAAAGAAAAATTCTAACTCACTTTCGCAGGCATCGCGATTGCATTTACCATATGCAACAAGGCTTTAAACCCCTAGGTTACCCTAGTGGACGAGTTATAGTCTCGTGAGGGTTTCCAGTGAAGATACCCACAAACTTCAATATTAAAATAAATCATTTATTATTATCATTATTATTATTATTATTATTATTTAGTCGATTGATCTATAAAGTGAAAATCAAATTCCAAATGCATACTAGTAAAAAATTTCAAAAACTTTTTTTTTATATAGTAAAATCTAATTTAAGATACATAAATGATAAGAATTTCAAAACACACACGGTTTTATTTACTAAGTCAGCCCAAATTCTAGGTCAAGATGCAATTCAAGTTGAAGTCATTAAGTTTCCGTTAGGGAGTTGTAAGACTTATTTATACTGGAGTGCTCGGTGAAATCTGGACCGTACCCAAGCTAAGAGTTCGGATCTCCAAAATATTGCTAATACCAGTAGTTTCCAAGGATTGGTCGAAGGAACCTACTCACTGATTCAAAATCATCTTATCTGCAGGATTTCGGGAGTTGTGGATGTTTACTTTTGTACCTCACGGGCTTTATCTGTAATATTCCAGTTTACTCGAATTTCTACAACGACGGCTTTCACACTATTGTCTTTTCGGTCAATACAGCTCTTTTTTTTTTCTTTTTTTTTTTAAGAAAGATATATAAATTGTGCACTTTTACTCTTGTGGTGATTTCTCCGTGTAACGAGCAATCAGTCGACAACTCTCACACCAGTTGGCATAAGGTGTCGGGCATCAAGACTCCCCTACGGACTTATGCTCGGAGTCCTCATCACAAGCCCACTTGACCTTTGACAATAGGTAGCCCTTTTCGATGTTCCTGACTAAATCCATTTTTATTGATTTTTTTTTTTTTATATTGGATTAGATAAGTATGATTCATCAGGGTCCAAGGTTGCTACTATACTATCAACATAATGTCGAGCCTAGACCTTAGAAGGGTCGGCCAGTGTGTAGTGAAATTCCAAAGTATTAATTAGCTTACAACTCCCTAAGAGAGACTTAATAAAAAGAACTTAAATTTGTATTACTTCCCACTAGTCATTGGGCTTTTAGATTTTATATACCTTGTGTGTTTATCATTCTCGCATAAATGTATATAAATTAGGTTTTTTTTTTTCTTTTTTTAACAAAACTTTTTTTTTATTATTATTTTATGAAAATAAACACATTTTTTTTAAAAAAAATTATTTTTAATTTTTAATTTTTTTTTTAAAGATGATTTTTTTTATTATTTTTTTTTAACTTTTTTTTTTTTGATGAAAATCAAGATGAATACCCCCAAACCTAAACCTAACATTGTCCTCAATGTTAAGAAATAATCTAAGAGAATTGGGTTGCCTCCCAACAAGCGCTAAGTTTATTGTCTTCAGCCAGACACAGTGGGTCCTTAATTATTTTGATAAACAGGGTTCGTTAAATTAAGGGATTCGATCAATTGCCCGTCGGCCACAAGTTATTGACTTTATGGGCCCTTTCCCACCATCTTTTGGTTTCGAATATATTCTTGTAGGGGTTGATTATGTTTCAAAATGGGTAGAAGCTGTCGCCACTAAAACTAATGACCACAAGGTTGTGATTAAATTTTTACATGAAAACATCTTTTGTCGTTTTGGTACACCCCGAGCCATTATCAGTGATGGGGGATCTCATTTTTGCAACCGATCTTTCGAGGCTTTGGTTCGCAAATATAACATCACCCACAAAGTTGCTACCCCATACCATCCCCAAACGAGTGGACAAGTCGAGGTGTCCAATAGAGAGTTAAAACACATCTTAGAGAAAACGGTACGTCCCGATAGGAAAGATTGGTCTCAAAGGATAAATGATGCACTCTGGGCTTACCGTACTGCCTACAAAACTCCTATTGGCATGTCCCCCTACCGATTAGTTTTTGGTAAAGCTTGTCACTTACCGGTAGAACTTGAACATAGAGCTTTCTGGGCTATAAAAAAATTTAACTTAGACATGGCAGTAGCTGGTCCTCACCGAAAACTCCAACTAAGTGAACTTGAAGAATTGCGTAATGAGGCTTATGAAAATGCTAAAATTTATAAAGCAAGGACTAAGGCTTTTCATGATAAAAATATTAACCGTAAGTCCTTCGAACCTGGTCAAAAGGTTTGGCTGTTCAATTCCAAGTTGCGACTCTTCCCGGGTAAACTTCGCTCTAGGTGGGATGGACCATTCGTAGTGAAAAAGGTTTCTCCTTATGGTGCAGTAGAGATCCAACACCTCAATGGTGGACATGTTTTAAAAGTCAATGGTCAAAGGTTAAAACCTTATGTAGAATGTGTTGCCGACGGGCAATTGATCGAATCCCTTAATTTAACGAACCCTGTTTATCAAAATAATTAAGGACCCACTGTGTCTGGCTGAAGACAATAAACTTAGCGCTTGTTGGGAGGCAACCCAATTCTCTTAGATTATTTCTTAACATTGAGGACAATATTAGATTTAGGTTTGGGGGTATTCATCTTGATTTTCATCAAAAAAAAAAAAGTTAAAAAAAATAATAAAAAAAAAATCATCTTTAAAAAAAAATTAAAAATTAAAAATAATTTTTTTAAAAAAAAATGTGTTTATTTTCATAAAATAATAATAAAAAAAAAGTTTTGTTAAAAAAAGAAAAAAAAAAACCTAATTTATATACATTTATGCGAGAATGATAAACACACAAGGTATATAAAATCTAAAAGCCCAATGACTAGTGGGAAGTAATACAAATTTAAGTTCTTTTTATTAAGTCTCTCTTAGGGAGTTGTAAGCTAATTAATACTTTGGAATTTCACTACACACTGGCCGACCCTTCTAAGGTCTAGGCTCGACATTATGTTGATAGTATAGTAGCAACCTTGGACCCTGATGAATCATACTTATCTAATCCAATATAAAAAAAAAAAAATCAATAAAAATGGATTTAGTCAGGAACATCGAAAAGGGCTACCTATTGTCAAAGGTCAAGTGGGCTTGTGATGAGGACTCCGAGCATAAGTCCGTAGGGGAGTCTTGATGCCCGACACCTTATGCCAACTGGTGTGAGAGTTGTCGACTGATTGCTCGTTACACGGAGAAATCACCACAAGAGTAAAAGTGCACAATTTATATATCTTTCTTAAAAAAAAGAAAAAAAAAAGAGCTGTATTGACCGAAAAGACAATAGTGTGAAAGCTGTCGTTGTAGAAATTCGAGTAAACTGGAATATTACAGATAAAGCCCGTGAGGTACTAAAGTAAACATCCACAACTCTCGAAATCCTGCAGATAAGATGATTTTGAATCAGTGAGTAGGTTCCTTCGACCAATCCTTGGAAACTACTGGTATTAGCAATATTTTGGAGATCCGAACTCTTAGCTTGGGTACGGTCCAGATTTCACCGAGCACTCCAGTATAAATAAGTCTTACAACTCCCTAACGGAAACTTAATGACTTCAACTTGAATTGCATCTTGACCTAGAATTTGGGCTGACTTAGTAAATAAAACCGTGTGTGTTTTGAAATTCTTATCATTTATGTATCTTAAATTAGATTTTAATATATATAAAAAAAAGTTTTTGAAATTCTTTACTAGTATGCATTTGGAATTTGATTTTCACTTTATAGATCAATCGACTAAATAATAATAATAATAATAATAATAATGATAATAATAAATGATTTATTTTAATATTGAAGTTTGTGGGTATCTTCACTGAAAACCCTCACGAGACTATAACTCGTCCACTAGGGTAACCTAGGGGTTTAAAGCCTTGTTGCATATGGTAAATGCAATCGCGATGCCTGCGAAAGTGAGTTAGAATTTTTCTTTTCTAGTTTTATTTTGCTCGAGGACTAGCAAAATGTAGGTTTGGGGGTGTGATAAGTGCTGATTAATCTATAATTTAATATTCTTTTTCCAGCACTTATCAATGTTCTTAAACGGATAACTACTTGTTTTACCATGAAATTGAATAAACAATGAAATAAATTTAAATTAGGGTAAGAGGTAAATAATACTTTTCTTAGACAGACTCTGAATTTGTCTCTCTTCTGGTTGAGATCTTTCATAAAAACATATAAGGAGGAGATTGTGTTGACCCGAATTATTAACCTGATGGAATTGCAATCAAGCTAAGGGTATAATTCAATGGGCTTTGGTCCTGGTTAGATTGAAAGTTATAATTATATGGAAAAATATTTGATTAACCCTTGTTATTAAGTCACAGTCCTGCTTTTAGCCTTGTTGAGTCCGGTCTGAAGTTGAATTAAATTTAAACAACATTGGGCTCGAGAGTAAGTTCACGCAAATCAACGATCATGACTCACCTCAAACCCAAAGTCAATTCCCAACCAATTCCTTACCTGCCTTCATATAAAATTTATAATTTTAAAACAAAAATAATAATAATAATAATAATTGAATATCCATGATTCACTGTTCATATGAACAGTGTCCCGTGAAAACACTGTTCATATGAACAGTGTTACAAAAAAAAAATAATAAAACTAATCCCACTGTTCATCTTCTTCCTCCCTCCTTGCATCAGGGCCGTCCACCTTCCTCCCGTTGATCCCGCCTCACAGAGAGACCCCAAGCCCATCCCGCAACATCCCTGCTCCAATCTGTAATCCCGTGATCACGCCTCCTCCACGATTCCTCCCAGCTTCCAGCCAGATCAGCCTCCGACGCCGCGTCCGAGCTTCAACTTTCCAGCGATCTCCCAGCACCCGATCAAGCCGTGAAGCCCTCAGCCGTTCCGTGCATTCATTCTTCCCCCTTCCGGATCTGCAGCTCCTCCGCCTCCACGCGCGCCTCCTTCCTTCCACGATCGATCCCGTTACTGCAGCCTCCGCGTCCGGACAGACCGCGACCCCACGTTCCGCCTCCAAGCCGGCACCGCATCCGTGAATGGCGTCCTCCCGTGATCGACTCCTCCCAGCGCCCGGATCCACGTCTCCTCTTCCAAAGCTTCCGGATTAGCACTCCATCCTAGCTGCTCGTGAAGCGCCTCCTTCCTTCCGCAAGCGATCCATCCCACCATCCGTGCATTCCTCCCAACGATCAAGCCATGATCCTGTTTTCCGAGAAGAAGAAAATCAAGCGCCCATTGATCCCGCGACCGTTTTGATCCTTCGCCGGCTTCAAGGCTTTGGCAAGCTATATAAATGGGAGGACGGCAGAGGAGAGGGGGAGAGCTCGGTTGAGAAGAAAGAAACAGGGGTCTCCCCTGTTTCGGTGAAGAAAAGAAGCCACCAGCCGAGAGAAAAGAGAGAAAAAAAAATTATAAAAAAAAGAGAAAGGAGGGAGGAAAGAGAAGAGTTTGTGACATTTTGGGAAGAATGAGAGGTGAAGGCTTTCATTTGAAGATGGAAGGACATCCGGCCACCATGCGCGGCTGAACACCTAGTCTAGGGCTGGATGAAGCCCTAGCAATGTAACAGGGCATTGTAGTTCTTACTCTTTTAGTCTTTTTGGAGTTTGTTTAAATTCTCATTCTCAATGAAAAATTATTTTATGATGTTTAAACCTTGAGCATGCCATTTACTATTCATGTTTGCTAAAGTAGTCTAAGATGATCCATGCCTAGGAAGATGAGATGTGCTACACCCTAGATTAGCATACTTAGGTAGACACTTCATGCTATACCGAAGATGGATCTTCCTAAAACTCTTTATGTTTTTATTTTATAAAGCTTGTAGCCAAAATTGCATGCCTCTCCAAAAGATAAGATTAAGAACACAATCCTTGATGCAATGCTATGTGGTGGATTCCAAACCCTAGATCTATTTACTTTGATAAAATTTCAATCCGTACTCATAGTTTGATTTAGTTAAATCAAGTTAGCAAATCCTTCTTTTTGATTTATTTTTAAAAGAAAAATAACTTATTCTTCAATCCCTGTGGACCGACACCCGTAATCACTATCCTACAAGATACGTGCTATTGCGTGGTTTATTTTCAAAATTGAAAGAACCGATCAATTTTTGGCGCCGTTGCCGGGGATTGCTAGCATAGTTATTTTTCTTATTAAAAAAAATTATTTAAAAATTAAAAAAAAAAATTTCTTTAAAAAATTTTCTATTATTGTTACTTTTCTTATCTTCTTTTTCTCCCTTACTAATTTTTATTTTTTTTTATTTTTTTTTATATATTATTTGATCAGGAATCGAGAAAAAAAATCTGGGATGATCAAAAGGAGAACTGCCGGAAAAGAAATGCTGTAGAGGTTTGCAAAAAAAAAAAAAATAAATAAATTGCTGGGGAAATTCCCTTCGGTAACCTCTAAACTTTTCTTATTTAAATTAATTATTGGTTTGAAATTTTGTGGTGATTGTTTGATTTTAATTATAGCAAAATTGTGAATGCATGCTTGATACACATACACAAATCAATTTGCACATAGTAAGGGCAATCACCCCAACAAGATAAGAGCCGGATTTCATCACCGGACTCTTGCCCAACTTAGGTGAACTCAATATCACATAGTGTCATCTTTAATTAAAATCAATTAGACGTTGGCCCCTAGGGACATTCGAGCTCAATAGGACGAAGATCACCGAAGGTTGCACCAATTTCGCTCTGTGGCTTAGTTGATGTCTAGGCAAGCTTTGTCCCTATAAGGGAGACAGTTCATCTGTTCGAGGCAAGTGGGTTTTAAGTGGGACCTTTGCGAACGCATCGTGACCCCACCACTTACCTGGGAGCTTACCTGGTCAACTCGGTTCATTAGACCGGATTGGAGGCTTAGGTGCCCTCTTCAAACCAGTTAGGAGCTGTCTAGTGATTTTAGGACAAATCAAGGACTGATGTGTTTTTCTTTTATTGCATGCTTGATTGATCGAGTACTAGTGTATGCACGGTAGTCGTTCTAGAGTACAAAACCTATTACCTTTTGACCCTGAAATAGAACGAACCCTTAGGAACATTCGAGCTAAGATCAAAACATTAGGATCATCCCCACCTCTTAAGATGGCTGAAGAACAACCCAAACTCCTGAGGGAGTACTTTACTCCCACCATTTACACTTCCCCATCTTGCATTCGATTACCTGAAGTAGCAGCGGTACAATATGAAATAAAGTCTAGTGTGATCCAAATGCTTCCATCTTTTTATGGGCTCACCAATGAAGACCCATATAAACACCTAGATGAATTCCTTGAGATTTGCACCACTGTCAAGATTCAAAATTTCACTGATGATGCTTTAAAACTTAGATTATTCCCCTTCTCCCTTAAAGATAGAGCTAAGCAATGGCTGAATTCTTTAGAGACCAATTCGATTCATTCCTGGGGTCAAATGCAACAGGAATTTCTTAAAAAATACTTTCCCATAGGAAGAACGAACCAGTTTAGACGTGCCATTACAAGCTTCTCCCAAACCGAGGGAGAAGAATTTCATGAAACTTGGGAGAGATTTCGTGACCTAATCCGTAAATGGCCACATCATCAAATACCTAAGTGGCAGCTAGTGCAATGCTTCTATGATGGATTGACTGAACGAAACCGTCATATGATTGATGCTGCATGCGGGGGGACTTTCATGCTTCGAAATGAGCATGAAGCATGGCAATTATTTGAAAATCTTAATGAAAACTCCCTCCACCATGCTTCATGTTCTCGTCAAGCACCCCCGAATTTTCAAAGAAAAGGGGCCATTTGTGAAATAAGTCATTCTATGGACCTGTCTAGCAAGGTAGATGCATTGTCCCATAAGATTGACCAACTAATGATAGGAGGACATGTCGTTAGCTCTTCCCAAGCACAAGTGTGTGCTATCTGTTCTAGCCCATCACATTCTATTCATGAGTGCCCCTCAGCACCCCAATTTCCCGAACTCGTGCAAGAACACATCAATGCTGCCCAAACACAGCCCAGACCGGGTAATGATCCATTTTCCAATACATATAATCCGGGATGGCGGAATCATCCAAATTTCTCTTGGAGACAGCAAGCTTCGAACTCTGCCCAACCCCACTCTCAAAATTTTCAAAATCCTCAGAATTTTCATCTCTACCGTCCCTCAACTCAATTTCAATACCCTCCCCCTCCAACCCAAAGAAATACAGCTTTTGAGGAGAAGGTGTTGACTGCCCTTCAAGGTTTGGAGGCAAATACACAACTATTGCACTCTCACACACAATCAATTGCTAAGCTAGAATCCCAAATGGGTCAACTAGCCAATGCATTAAATAAACGAGAGGAAGGTAAGCTTCCAAGTCAACCAATGAGTAATCCAAGGGGACAATACGTGGCTCAAGAAACCCGACTAAATCATGAGCAAGCCAATGCTTTGACTACCCTAAGGAGTGGTCGTATAATAGATAATAAGGTTGGGGAGAGTAACAATAAGGAAGATGAAGAAGAGGAGAGGAATGTTTCACATGAAAACCCAAAACCTTCTTCAGCTAGTCCACCATCTGCCACAACCCACATTTCAAAGGCTCCATTCCCTGAAGCACTTAATGCACCCTCTCCCTTTGGCAAGAAGGGAACTTCATTAGAAGAGATGATGGAGGTCTTCAAACAAGTTAAAATCAACCTCCCACTCCTTGATGCCATCAAACAAGTTCCCTCCTATGCCAAATTTCTCAAAGACCTTTGCACCCAAAAGCGGAAATCTAGGACACATGTGCCTAAAAAGGTCCTCCTAACTGAGCAGGTAAGTTCCATTCTTCAACACAACACCCCTCCAAAGTTCAAAGATCCTGGTGCCCCCACTATTTCCTGTGTCATAGGAAATAACTCCATCGACCGAGCACTCTTAGATCTAGGGGCAAGTGTGAATCTTCTACCCTATTCAGTCTATGAGAAATTTGGGTTAGGTGAATTAAAACCTACCTCGGTGTCCTTACAATTGGCTGATCGATCTGTGAAGATACCACGGGGGATGATTGAAGATGTTCTTGTCAAGGTAGACAAGTTCTATTTTTCAGTAGATTTTATCGTCCTTGACATGGAACATGTGCCCAACCTAAAAAAACAAATCCCTGTGATTCTTGGTCGTCCCTTTTTAGCGACAGCCAATGCATGCATCAACTGTAGAACTGGGGCAATGGATATATCATTTGGGAATATGAAAATTAAATTGAATGTTTTTCATGCCGCTGACCAACATGTGAGGGAAGACGAGTGTTGCCTAATTGACGAAATGGATGATCTTGTAGAGGAAGCCCTTCCCTATATCTTAGCAGATGACCCCTTAGAGGCATGTCTGGCCCATTTTGACATTGACAACTTTGATATAGACAAGGCCATAGAAGAAGTTAACATCTTACTTGACAATCAATCTCCAGTGAGTTCCCTTCCTTGGAAGAGCCAACCTGAACCTCTTCCTCCCATTGCTAGCACGCCACTTTGTCCTTCCATTGATTCACCACCTAAACTTGAGTTAAAGCCACTTCCAACAAATCTTAAGTATGCCTTTCTAGGACCAGAAGATAGCCTCCCTGTAATTATCGCAGCCAACTTATCTACTGAACAGGAGGGTAAACTTTTGAGGGTACTAGAAGAGAATAAACATGCCATAGGATGGTCTGTAGCCGATTTGAAAGGGGTTGACCCCTCTGTTTGCATGCATCGAATTCATCTCGAAGATGATGCAAAGCCCACCCGAGAAATGCAAAGAAGACTCAATCCTAATATGAAGGAGGTAGTCAAGAAAGAAGTGGTGAAGTTATTAGATGCCGGAATCATTTATCCAATTTCTGATAGTAAGTGGGTGAGTCCGACACAAGTGGTACCCAAGAAATCAGGTATCACTGTAGTTGAAAATACGGAAGGAGAATTGATACAAACAAGCACAACCACGGGTTGGCGCGTGTGTATTGACTACAGAAAACTTAATTCGATGACTAGGAAAGACCATTTCCCTCTACCTTTCATAGATCAAATTTTGGAACGGTTGGCTGGTCAAGGTTTCTACTGCTTCTTAGATGGTTATTCTGGATATAATCAAGTACCTGTTTACCCGGACGATCAAGAGAAAACCACTTTTACTTGCCCATTTGGGACATTTGCATATAGGAGGATGCCTTTTGGACTATGCAATGCACCCGCAACTTTTCAACGATGCATGATGGCCATTTTTTCAGATATGGTGGAAAACTTTCTAGAAGTGTTCATTGATGATTTCTCAGTTTTTGGCCTATCTTTTGATGATTGTCTGAACAATTTGACCTTAGTTTTGAAAAGATGTAAGGAGACCAACCTAGTATTAAGTTGGGAAAAGAGCCATTTCATGGTTCAAGAAGGCATAGTTTTAGGACACGTCGTGTCCAAGAGGGGCATTAAAGTAGATAAAGCCAAAGTCGATCTTATTTCCAATCTCCCCCCACCCAAAACTGTGAAACAAATCCGATCATTTCTTGGCCATGCTGGTTTCTACCGTCGCTTCATTCAGGATTTCAGTAAGATTTCCAAACCCTTGTGCAATCTTCTGGCCAAGGACACTCCCTTTGTCTTTGATAAAGCATGCGAGGAGGCATTTGAAAATCTTCGCTCGAAATTGACCACTGCACCTATCATACGACCCCCTAATTGGACCCTTCCATTTGAACTAATGTGTGATGCATCCGACTATGCTATTGGGGCAGTCTTAGGGCAACGGCTAGATAAAGTACCTCATGTCATTTACTATGCTAGTAAAGCACTCTCAGATGCACAATTAAACTACACCACCACTGAGAAAGAATTGCTAGCGGTAGTATTCGCACTAGACAAGTTTCGATCTTACCTATTAGGATCCAAGGTTACCGTATTCACTGATCATGCTGCCCTTCGACACCTTCTTGCAAAGAAGGACACCAAACCCCGTCTGATTCGATGGATTCTTTTACTACAAGAATTCGACCTAGAAATTCGTGACAAGAAAGGAACTGCAAATGTCGTAGCAGACCACTTATCTAGGATTCTTCTTGAACCCTCTAAGAATACCTCACCCTTACATGATGCTTTCCCAGATGAACAATTATTTGGGGTACAAGGAATGAAAACGCCATGGTTTGCAAACATAGTAAATTACCTTGCCATAGGACGAATTCCTGATGATTGGTCAACTCAAGACAAGAACCGATTCTTTTCACAAGTAAAGTTCTATTATTGGGATGATCCCGATCTATTCAAGTATTGTCCCGATCAAGTAATCCGTCGATGTGTCCCCGAATGCGAATTTCAAAGTATTCTTTCATTCTGCCATTCACAAGCTTGTGGGGGACATTTTGGGGGTAGAAAAACTGCAGCAAAAGTTTTACAAAGTGGATTTTATTGGCCCACACTTTTCAAAGATGCCCATAACTTTTGCCAAACTTGTGAACGGTGCCAACGGATGGGTACCATCTTCCGTAGAGATATGATGCCTCTCAATCCTATTTTAATTGTAGAAATATTTGATGTCTGGGGTATTGACTTTATGGGCCCTTTCCCACCATCTTTTGGTTTCGAATATATTCTTGTAGGGGTTGATTATGTTTCAAAATGGGTAGAAGCTGTCGCCACTAAAACTAATGACCACAAGGTTGTGATTAAATTTTTACATGAAAACATCTTTTGTCGTTTTGGTACACCCCGAGCCATTATCAGTGATGGGGGATCTCATTTTTGCAACCGATCTTTCGAGGCTTTGGTTCGCAAATATAACATCACCCACAAAGTTGCTACCCCATACCATCCCCAAACGAGTGGACAAGTCGAGGTGTCCAATAGAGAGTTAAAACACATCTTAGAGAAAATGGTACGTCCCGATAGGAAAGATTGGTCTCAAAGGATAAATGATGCACTCTGGGCTTACCGTACTGCCTACAAAACTCCTATTGGCATGTCCCCCTACCGATTAGTTTTTGGTAAAGCTTGTCACTTACCGGTAGAACTTGAACATAGAGCTTTCTGGGCTATAAAAAAATTTAACTTAGACATGGCAGTAGCTGGTCCTCACCGAAAACTCCAACTAAGTGAACTTGAAGAATTGCATAATGAGGCTTATGAAAATGCTAAAATTTATAAAGCAAGGACTAAGGCTTTTCATGATAAAAATATTAACCGTAAGTCCTTCGAACCTGGTCAAAAGATTTGGCTGTTCAATTCCAAGTTGCGACTCTTCCCGGGTAAACTTCGCTCTAGGTGGGATGGACCATTCGTAGTGAAAAAGGTTTCTCCTTATGGTGCAGTAGAGATCCAACACCTCAATGGTGGACATGTTTTAAAAGTCAATGGTCAAAGGTTAAAACCTTATGTAGAATGTGTTGCCGACGGACAATTGATCAAATCCCTTAATTTAACGAATCCTGTTTATCAAAATAATTAAGGACCCACTGTGTCCGGCTGAAGACAATAAACTTAGCGCTTGTTGGGAGGCAACCCAATTCTCTTAGATTATTTCTTAACATTGAGGACAATGTTAGGTTTAGGTTTGGGGGTATTCATCTTGATTTTCATCAAAAAAAAAGTTAAAAAAAAATAATAAAAAAAAATCATCTTTAAAAAAAAAATTAAAAATTAAAAATAATTTTTTTAAAAAAAAATGTGTTTATTTTCATAAAATAATAATAAAAAAAAAAGTTTTGTTAAAAAAAAAAAAAAAAAAAAACCTAATTTATATACATTTATGCGAGAATGATAAACACACAAGGTATATAAAATCTAAAAGCCCAATGACTAGTGGGAAGTAATACAAATTTAAGTTCTTTTTATTAAGTCTCTCTTAGGGAGTTGTAAGCTAATTAATACTTTGGAATTTCACTACACACTGGCCGACCCTTCTAAGGTCTAGGCTCGACATTATGTTGATAGTATAGTAGCAACCTTGGACCCTGATGAATCATACTTATCTAATCCAATATAAAAAAAAAAAAATCAATAAAAATGGATTTAGTCAGGAACATCGAAAAGGGCTACCTATTGTCAAAGGTCAAGTGGGCTTGTGATGAGGACTCCGAGCATAAGTCCGTAGGGGAGTCTTGATGCCCGACACCTTATGCCAACTGGTGTGAGAGTTGTCGACTGATTGCTCGTTACACGGAGAAATCACCACAAGAGTAAAAGTGCACAATTTATATATCTTTCTTAAAAAAAAAAGAAAAAAAAAGAGCTGTATTGACCGAAAAGACAATAGTGTGAAAGCCGTCGTTGTAGAAATTCGAGTAAACTGGAATATTACAGATAAAGCCCGTGAGGTACTAAAGTAAACATCCACAACTCTCGAAATCCTGCAGATAAGATGATTTTGAATCAGTGAGTAGGTTCCTTCGACCAATCCTTGGAAACTACTGGTATTAGCAATATTTTGGAGATCCGAACTCTTAGCTTGGGTACGGTCCAGATTTCACCGAGCACTCCAGTATAAATAAGTCTTACAACTCCCTAACGGAAACTTAATGACTTCAACTTGAATTGCATCTTGACCTAGAATTTGGGCTGACTTAGTAAATAAAACCGTGTGTGTTTTGAAATTCTTATCATTTATGTATCTTAAATTAGATTTTAATATATAAAAAAAAAAGTTTTTGAAATTCTTTACTAGTATGCATTTGGAATTTGATTTTCACTTTATAGATCAATCGACTAAATAATAATAATAATAATAATAATAATAATAATAATAATAAATGATTTATTTTAATATTGAAGTTTGTGGGTATCTTCACTGGAAACCCTCACGAGACTATAACTCGTCCACTAGGATAACCTAGGGGTTTAAAGCCTTGTTGCATATGGTAAATGCAATCGCGATGCCTGCGAAAGTGAGTTAGAATTTTTCTTTTCTAGTTTTATTTTGCTCGAGGACTAGCAAAATGTAGGTTTGGGGGTGTGATAAGTGCAGATTAATCTATAATTTAATATTCTTTTTCCAGCACTTATCAATGTTCTTAAACGGATAACTACTTGTTTTACCATGAAATTGAATAAACAATGAAATAAATTTAAATTAGGGTAAGAGGTAAATAATACTTTTCTTAGACAGACTCTGAATTTGTCTCTCTTCTGGTTGAGATCTTTCATAAAAACATATAAGGAGGAGATTGTGTTGACCCGAATTATTAACCTGATGGAATTGCAATCAAGCTAAGGGTATAATTCAATGGGCTTTGGTCCTGGTTAGATTGAAAGTTATAATTATATGGAAAAATATTTGATTAACCCTTGTTATTAAGTCACAGTCCTGCTTTTAGCCTTGTTGAGTCCGGTCTGAAGTTGAATTAAATTTAAACAACATTGGGCTCGAGAGTAAGTTCACGCAAATCAACGACCATGACTCACCTCAAACCCAAAGTCAATTCCCAACCAATTCCTTACCTGCCTTCATATAAAATTTATAATTTTAAAACAAAAATAATAATAATAATAATAATTGAATATCCATGATTCACTGTTCATATGAACAGTGTCCCGTGAAAACACTGTTCATATGAATAGTGTTACAAAAAAAAATAATAAAACTAATCCCACTATTCATCTTCTTCCTCCCTCCTTGCATCAGGGCCGTCCACCTTCCTCCTGTTGATCCCGCCTCACAGAGAGACCCCAAGCCCATCCCGCAGCATCCCTGCTCCAATCTGTAATCCCGTGATCACGCCTCCTCCACGATTCCTCCCAGCTTCCAGCCAGATCAGCCTCCGACGCCGCGTTCGAGCTTCAACTTTCCAGCAATCTCCCAGCACCCGATCAAGCCGTGAAGCCCTCAGCCATTCCGTGCATTCATTCTTCCCCCTTCCGGATCTGCAGCTCCTCCGCCTCCACGCGCGCCTCCTTCCTTCCACGATCGATCCCGTTACTGCAGCCTCCGCGTCCGGACAGACCGCGACCCCACGTTCCGCCTCCAAGCCGGCACCGCATCCGTGAATGGCGTCCTCCCGTGATCGACTCCTCCCAGCGCCCGGATCCACGTCTCCTCTTCCAAAGCTTCCGGATTAGCACTCCATCCTAGCTGCTCATGAAGCGCCTCCTTCCTTCCGCAAGCGATCCATCCCACCATCCGTGCATTCCTCCCAATGATCAAGCCATGATCCTGTTTTCCGAGAAGAAGAAAATCAAGCGCCCATTGATCCCGCGACCGTTTTGATCCTTCGTCGGCTTCAAGGCTTTGGCAAGCTATATAAATGGGAGGACGGCAGAGGAGAGGGGGAGAGCTCGGTTGAGAAGAAAGAAACAGGGGTCTCCCCTGTTTCGGTGAAGAAAAGAAGCCACCAGCCGAGAGAAAAGAGAGAAAAAAAAATTATAAAAAAAAGAGAAAGGAGGGAGGAAAGAGAAGAGTTTGTGACATTTTGGGAAGAATGAGAGGTGAAGGCTTTCATTTGAAGATGGAAGGACATCCGGCCACCATGCGCGGCTGAACACCTAGTCTAGGGCTGGATGAAGCCCTAGCAATGTAACAGGGCATTGTAGTTCTTACTCTTTTAGTCTTTTTGGAATTTGTTTAAATTCTCATTCTCAATGAAAAATTATTTTATGATGTTTAAACCTTGAGCATGCCATTTACTATTCATGTTTGCTAAAGTAGTCTAAGATGATCCATGCCTAGGAAGATGAGATGTGCTACACCCTAGATTAGCATACTTAGGTAGACACTTCATGCTATACCGAAGATGGATCTTCCTAAAACTCTTTATGTTTTTATTTTATAAGGCTTGTAGCCAAAATTGCATGCCTCTCCAAAAGATAAGATTAAGAACACAATCCTTGATGCAATGCTATGTGGTGGATTCCAAACCCTAGATCTATTTACTTTGATAAAATTTCAATCCGTACTCATAGTTTGATTTAGTTAAATCAAGTTAGCAAATCCTTCTTTTTGATTTATTTTTAAAAGAAAAATAACTTATTCTTCAATCCCTGTGGACCGACACCCGTAATCACTATCCTACAAGATACGTGCTATTGCGTGGTTTATTTTCAAAATTAAAAGAACCGATCACTTGTCACCTTGGGCAGCAAGTGGTATCAGAGCAAGGTGCTCCAATAGTACTCATTGATCTCACAATCAAGAGTTAAAGATCATGACAACCCAAGTGGGATGTTCTATGAGTGAGGGGCAATCCACAAATAGACCACCTCTATTTAATGGCACAAACTACACATACTGGAAAGCTAGGATGAGGATATTCATTCAAGCTTTAGACTATGAATTATGGTACATTGTTACTAGAGGCCCTCACTCACTCTCTCACACTATTAATGAAAAAGACTTAGCACAATTGAATGCTAATGCTATGAACATACTATATTGTGCTATCCATGAAACTGAATTTAATAAAATCTCTGCATGCTTATCTGCTAAGGAAATCTGGGATACTTTAGAAAATATTTATGACAAAATTCAGATTAGCTCACATGTGCTTCAATTACACACTAACAGTGAGCCTGCAGAAAAAGATGTTGAATTTCCCAATCCGGAAGAAAGAACAATAAATGAAGAATTCGGTGATGAAAACAAGGACCCATACCCAAACACCGAAAAATTCAAAAGCTTCCTAAAGACAAAGAAGAAGAGGAAGCAAGAAGAAAGGAAGAAAGAGATAAAAAGCAAGAAAGCCTTGACCAAGGAAGAGTCAAGCAAGAAAATGAAAGTGAGGAGCAACAATAATGATACTTGCTCCAAAGAACTACAAGAGGTAACTAACTTATGCCTTATGGCACAAGAAGATAAGGTAAAATCTGAATCTGATTTCACACCTAATGAATTTCAGGAAGAATTCTCTTATGATGAACTATTAAATGCTTTTCATGATTTGTATGGTGAATGTAGAAAATTAGCTACAAAAAATAAAAATCTTAAAAAGCTAAATCTGGAAATGTCAGAAGAAAGAAATTCTTCCGCTGAAATGAAAGACAAATTAAATTCTGAGAATGAACGCTTAAGATTAAATTCGGAAGAATTGATTCAGAAAAATCAGAATTTAATTAAAGAAAATCAAAACTTAAGTGAAGAAGTTAACCAATTGAAATCTTTTATTAACAAATTCACTGTAAGTTCAGAAAGATTAAAAACGATGTTTGAAAGCCAACATGCTGTTTTTGATAAATCAAGACTTGGCTGGATTTCTTTGCTCAATAATAAACCCCTAAAGAAAAAGGTTATCAATTCGCCAAGCAAACCATCAAATAAGATAACTTATTTCAAACATAAAAAGATTGGGCATAAAAACTTTACCTATGGTTCTAATACGAATAAATCAAATGGTAAAGTTATTACGATTAAACAGATTTGGATTCCAAAAGGAACCATATGCACTAACCCTCAAGGACCCAAGCAAGCTTGGGTACCCAAAATGAAAATATGAGGGTGTAGATGTAGGTGTGCCAAGCTACCCATGGAATAAATGAAATTTTCATACAAATGGGTGCGTTGACACATAATTAAAGATAAGTCTCAATTTATTCATTAAATCTAGTATAAGGTTTAACATTCTACTTCATGTATTGAAATTATCTTTTTATGAAATTACGATACTCTCTGCATCAAAGTTTTTAAATGCCTCATATATTAAATCTTATCTCAACGATTTTAGCATGAAACTTTCTAGTGCTTGCATCATGATAAGAAAATAATGAATGGATATATATATATAACCTTCTTCTTCAAGTTTACAAAATCTAAATTCCCTCTCTAGTATAAACACTTGATGCTGATTTCATACCTTCATGTTAAAACTTTATTGAGCATAATACTTATGAAATCTTATTTCATTATTTGTGAAGGTATGAGTATAATTTATCATTATATCACTCATTCCTTATGTGATTATTTGAAATATATTATGATTTACTCTATAAGTCGCATGTATGCATCATATGTTTCAATCATAAATGATTAATGTGTCGTGATCATAATGGGAATTCTACTAAAAAGTTTTATAACAATGGATTGTTTTTTCTTTATAAGTAATTCTCAAGACTATTCTAAAAATCTAAGATTAATAAATCTGATCTTTAAAGTGTTTCATTTAGTATAATCATTGTATCCTTGATTGAATGATTAATATCCTTACATAAAATTATCTCAAATTCTACTGATTAATGTTAACACGTCATGTTTAATCTGAGCATAAAAATATTCTAAAAGTATGAATATTAATTCCTTTGAACCATCTCCCATAAGTCAAATGTAAAATCTTAATTAATCTAAAAGAAAATTGCCTATCTCTCTGAAACAAGATTATTTGTATTGAAAGCTGAATCATAACCAGAATTTTGATAGAAACAACTGTTTAAGATAATTTGATTAAAACTTAGCTAGCACGTTTTATTGATAGTTATCTTAAGCAAATAGAATCTAAGCTAAATTGATTCTGAAAATAAGAAATTGATTTGACCTTGATGAATCTTCCTATTGCCTCACATGCTTGTTCTTGAACCATCTTGGTTAATGAAACTATCTCTTTAGTTCAAGTGACATGTGCTTGCTTATATTTAGACAATCTCTTGAGTAAAGTGACTCAATATTCAATTATTGTCATATCTTATGTTGAGTCATCTAGTTAAGAAATATATTGTATGAATGTTTTGTATCTTGAAGAAAATAATGACTTTTCTTTAAGAAAGAAAAAGATTTTGTTAATGATACAGGATTTATGAGCAAGAAATTTCAACTTGAAGGACACCTCGATGAAAGATACAATAAACATTCCCTTGCAAACAAAAAAAAAAGAAACTTTCTTCAGCCAAGGGTGTAAAGAAGCTAAAAGGTATTTGGCTTGAAGAATGCTAAATGCACTGGTAATCTAAACCCTTCTCCTGTGAGTAAGTTGAGCAAAATCAATAGTCTGAAATTATATGGTAGCATGATTAAACCTTTAATTGCTGATCATCTTGATATCATGCTTCATTCTCAAGCTAATGATAATTGTTTCATGGTTTGCTCAAACTAAAATATTTCTTTGCATATATAATAACCATGAAATATACAAGTTTATGCTTAAAATTTTGATTTAAAATAACTTGTGAGAAGATATGAATCCTTGAGCATATTGAAAATGTTGTTTGCATGATATACATCTATATGATATACAAGATCATTTCTTTATTCTGCTCTTTCATGTAAATTACTTGAGAATAACAAAAAGAGAGAGAGATAAAGAAAAGAAAATGGATCTTATTCAAGAGAAGTAAAATCTAAGTAAAGGCAAATACTTCAATCTTAAGGAAAAGAAAAATAAGCATAATACATTCGGCACATTTGTGAGACTTGTGAAAGGGATAAAATTCGTAATTAATTATACTTAAATAGGGAGAGTTTGAAGTGAACATTTTAACATTTCTATTTTGCTCATCATAGGGATGGTGCCAATGGGGAGGCTAGTGGTAGTACCCGGCACTATTTGACCCAACTATTCGGTGTAGGGTATATTAGGGACGGCACAAGAGGAAGGCTAGTGGTAGTACCTCGTGCCCCTTCCAACTCCACCGAATAGGGAGCAAATAGAGTATAGAGCATAAGAAGGTAAAAATGAAAGACAAAGTAAATGAAAGTATATAAGAAGAATCAAGTCAAATTTTTTAATCACTTGAAAACACACTTTAAGGATGAAATCAGTACAAGATTATATTTAAATAGGGGGAGTTTATTTGAAAAGAATTGATTTTGATCCTTGACATGCTTGTTCTTAATATTTTAATGCATAATATATTTTGCATGTCACATGATGTTCTGAATTATATGTTTTCAATATTCAAATAACAAAGATCTTTCCTAAATATAACTTGTAATGCTTCATGCCTATAAAATTTGATTGAAACATGTTATTACCAACAACAACATCATTTTGTTTTAATGAAGATATTTTGAAAAATAAAAGAAAAGAATAATTTGAATTTGCAAGTTAGGCAAAATGAATTGATTCCGATTTATCTTTTATCTTGCCTAACATTAGTACATAATGTCCTCCAATTTGTACCAAAATTCAATATGAATTACAAAGATTCTGGATGTGCTCTAATGTTCTTGAAATATGTGTTCTCAATCTTAATAATTTAAGATAAGCTACAATATAGAAGATGCATATCTCAAATTATAATCCTGAAAGCCTCCTTAAAATTTTTTATGAAATTCAGAATCTGATTTTGTATAAAAGCTTAAACTTAATTTAAAAATGCTTCTATCGTTGCATTTTTGTAACTTTCATTATATGCTTCAATGATTGCATCATTTTGGGGAATAACTCAATATGATTTCTAGATGAAAACTACGGTTTAAGAAAAATAGAATTACTTTTGATGCCTTGATTGTTTGCTCCGATACGCATCTGAAACATATCATTTTCTATCTTATAAGTTTATTAAAATTAGTCTAAATGATGCGTTTTTCAATGATCTTGATTGCGAACAAATGTTTCTAAACATATGATGTTATTTTGATATTAAAAAGATTTATCGTGCTTCATACATACATTGCTGAAAAACTATGACTAAGAAATTAATATTTTGAATATACACTCCTGCATTATTAAATGCTTCTATCATTAAAGAAGAAAAGAAAGTTTAAAAGAAAATGCATCTTTTGAGGGGGAGCTTTAAATACTCAATCTCTTTATTGAAAATTATCTTCAAACTCTAAACTCTCAAATGGGATAATTAATTAAGGGGGAGAAAGAAAATTTCAGAGTGAGAGATCATATAGAACTTAATTGTATAAATTTGCATCTAAAGATGAGACAAAGAATACTAAATGTAAAGTGGTATTAAACTTTGTGCTTCATTGAATATCTTTTGAAAGTTGGATTTCCATCTGTATTCATCGGTAAATCATTTATTTCTGAAAATTTAATTGAAAAGGATTCCATCTGTCTTAGTTTCAAAAATTTATCTTGGAATCTACTTATGAGTTCTTATTGGCTTGCACTTTAGTGTTTCAATCCTGAGCCAATTCATTTTAATTGATTTTGATGCTATGATCTTTAAAGGAGTAAAAGAACGTTTTTAAGAGAGCTCTAAAAGAACTTTCAAAGCCTTGAATTTTATGTATCCTACACTGCATAAATTCATGTTTTGGTATCTATGCCCCAATACTTTTATATCATGAAAGAACTTTGAAGTCATTAAGAATTAAGGATTCAACATAATCTTATGTTTTTCGAGTATATAAGTTTTGATCTTTATTTGCTCTTATACTATACTCTGAAAATTAATTAGATTGCTCTCATCTTGCTATATACTTAATATATATATATATATATAAGGTGTTGAATTTTCATTCGTGCCTTCTTTGAATATTATTCTTGATACTCCTTGAAATAACTTGAAAAAGATTCCATCTACACTTGATTCGAAAAAAAAAAATATCTTTGGAATCTACATTTAGAGATTTCTTTTGGCTCACATCTTAAATGTCTCATTTCTAAAGCCAAACACATAGAAATAAGATATCATTTTATTAGGGATCATGTGCAAAATGGAAACATATGTATTGAGCATATATGTACTGAAAAACAATTAGCTCACATATTCACCAAACCCTTGAGTGAAGATAGAATCTGCACGCTAAGGAGGGAATTAGGCATATGTGATCCTTTTTATTGAAGAGATATAAAAGGGAGCAAGCAGTCTCATGATACATTCCTCCCATTTCTAAAAACCCATGAAACATGAGTCAAACTTGTAATCTATAGATTCCTTACTCATGTATCATTGTCCCAGAAAGAATTTGTAAGGATTGGAAGCAAGAAAAATTTTTAGAAACGAAAAGGAAGAGAAAGAAAAAATTTCTGACCTTGGGTCGACCCAACCCAGAATAGGGTCGACCCAACGTTGAGTCGACCCAAGAAAATTCTTGAGTCGACCCAACGTCGGGACCCCACTGTTAAAAGGGGGACCCGTGAGCTATCTAGGGCACTGTTTATCCTTTGTCCTCTTTCGAAAACCCTATTCCCCACTCTCAAATCTTCTCCAATCATCTCCAAACAGTAGATTACTTCAATATCTTGGAGAAATGGGACCCAAGAGAGCCGTAGCCAAGCGATCCGGGAGAGTCTCACGATCTTGTTTAGAGCCTAGGATATATATCTAGTTCTCATATGTATTTTGTATTGATCATGTATTTTGAACCTTGATTGAGGAACATTGTATTTGCTTTTGTTTTTGGCATGATTGTACTAAAATGTTCCTATTTTGATCAATGAAGTTTGAATGTTTGTTATTGGGTCCTTTCCCATGTACTTATTTGATGATAACAAAAAGGGGGAGAAGTAAAGAAAGAGTAATAGGGGAGAAGTAAAGATAGAGTAAATAGAGTAACAAAAAGGGGGATAAGTAAAGAAAGAGTAATAGGGGAGAAGTAAAGATAGAGTAATAAGAGGAGAAGTAAAGAAAGAAAGAGAAATAATTTGTAAAACAAATTGAAAATCATATAGGAAAGCATATACATCCAAGGGGGAGCAATTTGCAACAATGAAAATGATCAAGTCAAAAATTTATATCAAATTTCAGAATTTGGCACATATAATTTCAGAATTTGGCACGCACCTTTCACACCTCGATACATAACCTGAAACTCATGTTTTATCTCAAATTTTTGAAGTTTCATCGTTAATGAATTATAAATGAAAGGGGGAGCAATTCAAAAAGTCAAATTGGCAACATTTAAATGAAATAGGGGGAGATTTCACTCTTATATATGAAAAGCTGAAATTCAGCAAGTTAAGCCCTTTTAAAAACTGATCTTAAAGACAAGTATCAATAGGCTCATACTCTTTATTTTGTAATCATCAAAAAGGGGGAGATTGAGGATGATAGTGTTATTTTGATGATTAACAAGCAATTATCTAGAGTATGTTATAAGTTAAATCGATACTACATTCTTAAGTCTGTTACTCTCAGTATATTTGTTTAAATTGATATAGATACATTTCATTGTTTATTTGAATGAATCTAACCTTGAGATGCAGCAAAGTGTGGATTGAGTCGACCCAAAGGATGATTGGGTCGACCCCGGCACATCAAGAAAACATTTGGCACACTTCTGCAAAAATGGCACAGATGAACAGTGAGTTGGGTCGACCCAAGGAAAGCATGAGTCGACCCAAACATCAAGATCCTCAACAACTCAGAAAATGGTTCTCTGGAAATACTGAGAGGGTCGACCCAAGATGAAGTTAAGTCGACCCAAGCTTGAGTCGACCCAAACCTTGAGTGGGTCGACCCAAAGGCAAGACAGAACAGAAGACAGAAAAGGTTCTCTGGAAACCCTGTTAGGGTCGACCCAAGAAGAAGTTGAGTCGACCCAACTGAACCTCGAGTCGACCCAAAGAAAGGTTGAGTCGACCCAAGTGAAGAAAGGCTGAAATTCAAGGTTCTGAATTTTCTGAGAGGGCCGACCCAAGAAAAGCTTGGGCCGACCCAAGAAAAGCTTGAGCTGACCCAAGCCTGATGAACAGTGGTTTGGGTCGACCCAAGAAAAGTTTGGGTCGACCCAAGCACGGGCAGAAGCATAACGGCTAGTTGTGCAGAAGTGCTTTTTGGACTCCCAACGGCTATAAACGGCTAGTTTCTTCAATCCAACGGTCAGGAAGGACTATTTGGAGGTTGGAGAAGTATTTAAGAGGGAGTATTCATCAGAGGAAGCAAGCTTTGGGAAAATACATCAAGTGCATTCAAGAGAGAACCCTAGCAAGGCAAGCTTCATTCAAGTGCTTCATTCAAGAATCAAAAGAAAGTGGTTGAGCAGATTCAAAGAGTCATCAAGAGCTCCATCCACCCTTGAAGAGTGAAGCATCCTTGACAAAGAAGAGAGAAGTCACATCAAGCGATAAATATTCTCTAAACTCTTCTTTGTAGATTATATTGTTATATTTGCTTATCTAGGAGTTTAAATCTTCTTTCTTTGTTTATTAAACTACTTGTAAAGGTTGGTTGGTTAGCCCGCAAAACCAACGGAATAGGTTGATTGGTGAACCCGGAAAACCAATTGTAAAGGTTCGTTGGTGAGCCCGTAAAACCAACATAGGTTGTTGGTAAGCCCGTAAAACCAACGTAGGTTGTTGGTGAACCCGTAAAACCAATTGTATAGGTTCGTTGGTGAGCCCGTAAAACCAACATAGGTTTTTGGTGAACCCGGAAAACCAAAGTGTAAAGGTTTTTGGATTGTGAGCCCGGAAAACAATCCAACTGTAATCCGCGGGATTATAGTGAATTCCCAAGGGGTCGCTTGGGGAGTGGACGTAGATGCTAAGGAGAGCACCGAACCACTATACTTCTTGTTGTTTGTATTGTGATTTGTTTGAGTTCACTAACTCATCATTTAACACAAGTAAGATAGTTAAAATTAAAAGAAACCAATTCACCCTCCCCCCCCCCCCCTCTTGGCTTGTCACCTTGGGCAACATTAACTCTCTTCTTAAAAATAGCTTTTCTTTTTAATGATAGAAGCATTTAATTATGTAGGAGTGTATATTCAAAATATTAATTTCTTAGTCATAGTTTTTCAGCAATGTATATATGAAGCACCATAAATCTTTTTAATATCAAAATAATATCATATATTTAGAACCATTTATTTGCAATCAAGATCATTGAAAAACACATCATTTAGACCAATTTCAGTACACTTATAAGATAAAAAATGATATGTTTCAGATGCGTATCGGAGCAAACAACCAAGGTATCCAAAGTAATTCTATTTTTCTTAAACCGTAGTTTTCATCTAGAAATCATATTGAGTTATTCCCCAAAATGATGCAATCATTGAAGTATATAATGAAAGTTACAAAAATGCAACGATAGAAGCATTTTTAAATTAAGTTTAAGCTTTTATCCTTAAGGTGTGTTTTCAAGTGATTGAAACTTCATTTGTCTTTTCACAAGCTTTTTATATACTTTCATTTATCTTGTCATACATTTCCTCATTTTTGAATTTCTTCCTTTTACCACTCAGTGAATATTCTAATCTTCATTTCTTTTGGTTTTACTTTTCTATGCTCTATACTCTATTTGCTCCCTATCCGGTGGAGTTGGAAGGGGCACGAGGTACTATTACTAGTCTCCCTCTTGTGCCGTTCCTAATATGCCCTACACCGAATAGTTGGGTCAAATAGTGTCGGGTACTACCACTAGCCTCCCCATTGTTAGGGATTCAACCCTACGATTGCGGAATATAAGAAATAGTAGGAGAAAAAAGGACACGGCAAGAAACAATAACAAACGCACAAAACACCCAAGTTTATGTGGTTCGGAGTCCCTTGCTCCTACGTCCACAGCCGCACAGATCAATACTTCACTATATAATCAAAGAAAGTTACAGAGATTCAAGAGAAGAGAACAAACTTTCTTTCTTACAGCAAAACAATCTCTCTCAAGACGAGCAACGCGTCGTCTTCCTGATGCACACAAAGGATCTCCTTTTGGAAACTTCTCGTTGATGAGTTCTAGGGTTTCTCAAGGTTGCCACACACCTCTCGTGTCCCACAAGAAGTCTATATATACCTCCCAATCTCTTACTTTGATTAGGGCTTCAAAAAACCTTGGCTTGAACCCGGTTCATAACTCAGCCTCGCGTGAAAATCGTGCTCGAGTCGACTCCCGCAATTCTGCGAGTCGACTCGACCACAGTCCACAGAAAAAGCCTCTCTGTCTGCCTGTGGGAGTCGACTCCTGGAGTTCTCGAGTCGACTCCAACACTGGGGAGTCGACTCCTATGGATCTGGAGTCGACTCCAAGACTGTGCCAAGTCTGCCTGCGTGCCAGAGTCGACTCCAAGTCTGCTGGAGTCGACTCCGGACCTTGCTGAAATTTTTTTTCTTTGCTGATTCAACTCTGAATCTTTTCGAACTCTTTCCGGCTTGTCTTCCCTTGATCCTCCACCACCATAGTGCACATAGGGGTCTTGAAAAAAAGAAGGAAATGGATCAGGCTCCACAACCCAACAACTCTCCCACTTGGAGACTGATACATCCAATTGTGCATCTATCTGAAAAATAAACAAACTTCTATATCTTGATCTGTATTCTCTGTGCGGCACCTCCATTCAACTAGCTTTGGAGGCCAATTGAGGCCATGCATAGCCTCAATTTCTCTGTAGTGACTGTCTTAGTCAACATATCCGCTGAATTCTTTGCTCCTTGAATCTTCTCAAGTAACAAACTGCCATCTTCTAGCAACTTCCTGATGAAGTGATATCTCAGCTGTATGTGCTTCGTTCTCGCATGAAACATTGGGTTCTTAGCTAAGTGAATAGCACTCTGACTGTCGCAGAATAGTACACTACAGTTCTGTTTTCTGCCCAGCTCTTTCAGAAGGTTTTGTAGCCAAATCATCTCCTTACTGGCTTCTGTAATGGCAACATATTCTGCCTCTGTTGTCGAAAGAGCAACGATCTTTTGCAATTGTGAGAACCAGCTCACTGCTGTTCCGCCTATGGTATAAACATACCCTATGGTGCTTCTTCTAGTGTCAGTATCACCTCCCAGGTCTGCATCCACAAAACCTTGTAGTGTTTGACTGCCTTTTCTATAACACAAGCCTACATTTCTGGTACCTTTCAAATATCTTAGGATCCACTTGACAGCCTCCCAATGTTGTCTACCCGGATTGGCCATGTATCTGCTCACAGCTCCCACTGCATGTGCAATGTCGGGTCTCGTGCATATCATAGCATACATCAAGCTGCCTACAGCTGAAGCATATGGTACCCTTGACATCTTCTTCAGCTCCTCATCATCCTTGGGTGATTGCTCTTTTGAAAGTTTGAAATGGCTCGCTAAAGGTGTCTTCACAGAATCTGCATCTGTCATATTGAATCTATTCAACACTTTATCAATGTAGTTAGCTTGAGAAAGCTTCAGTGTTCCAGCCACCTTATCCCTTTCAATCCTCAGCCCAAGCATCTGTTTTGCTGCACCCATGTCTTTCATTGCAAACTTCCTTGATAGCTCTTTCTTCCATCTTTCAATCTCTTGTAGGTTCGGTCCGGCTATCAACATGTCGTCAACATACAAAAGTAAGATGATAAAACTGCCATCAAGTACCTTAAGATAACAGCAATGATCTTCTTGACATCTTACAAAACCATTGTTGATCATGAATCCATCGAACTTTTTGTACCACAACCTCGGGGCCTGTTTCAAACCATACAAACTTCTCTTCAGCTTGCATACAAGGTTCTCCTTGCTAGGGACTGCAAAGCCGATAGGTTGCTGCATGTAGATGTCTTCATCAATCTCTCCATGGAGAAATGCAGTCGTAACATCCAACTGCTCCAAATATAGATTTTCTGCTGCCACAATACTCAGAATCACTCTGATTGTTGAATATTTGACTACCGGAGAGAAAATCTCAGTGTAGTCGATACCTTCCTTCTGTTGGAAGCCTTTCACAACCAACCTTGCTTTGTACCTTTTGCTGCCATCATGTTCCTCTTTAACTTTGTAGACCCACTTGTTCTGTAAAGCCTTCTTGCCTTCTGGTAGTGAACTGAGTTCCCAAGTTTGATTTCTATCCAAGGACTTCATCTCGTCCTTCATGGCTAACTCCCACTTCATCGAATCTTCACTTTCCATGGCTTCTTCATAACACTCGGGTTCACCTCCATCTGTCAATAGCAGATAATGTAAAGAGGATGAATATCTATCCGGTTGTCTCGAGATTCTTGTTGATCTTCTCAGCTGTGGTATACTTGGTTGAGGTTGTGCCACAACAGTTTCTGAATTTTCAGGATTTTTCTGAAAACTTTTGGCAACATCTTCTTCTGTAATCTCTTGCAGCTCAACTTACTGTTTTTCCTTGTTTTGCTCCCCTGCACTCTCAAGATCTGAAGTATTCTTGTCCTTATAGAGAACTCACTCATTGAATATCACATCCTTGCTTCTGATGACCTTCTGGTTCTGTGCATCCCAGAACTTGTAACCAAAATCATCTGTACCATATCCAATGAAGAAACACTTTCTGGACTTTGCATCTAGCTTGTCCCTTTTCTTTGCATTAATGTGCACAAAGGAGACACACCCAAAGACCCTCAAGTGTGACAAATTTACTATTTTTCCTGTCCACTCTTCTTCAGGCAATTTGCAATCTAGGGGAACCGACGGGCCTCTGTTTATTAGATACGCTGCGGTGTTGACTGCCTCAGCCCAAAACATCTTGGGCAAACCAGCATGGATCCTCATACTATTGGCTCTCTCATTCAGGGTTCTGTTCATTCGCTCAGCCACCCCATTTTGCTGCGGTGTGCTCGGTATTGTCTTCTCTATTCGGATTCCATTCACTGCGCAGAATTCCTTGAACTCACTGCTGTCATACTCACCGCCATTGTCAGACCTTAGTCGTTTTATCTTTGCACCAGATTCATTCTCCACCAGACTTTTTCACTTTTTGAAGGTGACAAATACCTCTGATTTGTGCTTCATGAAATAAATCCAAACCTTTCTGGTAGAGTCGTCAATGAACGTGACATAATAGTGTGAGCCTCCAAGAGATGCAACCGGTGAAGGCCCCCACACATCTGTGTGTACAAGCTCTAGCTTTTCTGTCTTCGGTGTTCTTCCATCCTTTGAGAAACTAACCTTTTTCTGCTTCCCAAATATGCAGTCTTCACAGAGACCTACATCAACAGTTTTCAGATCTGCTAGCTTGTTCTTCTTCACCATCATCTTCATACCTTTCTCACTCATATGTCCAAGTCTGCGATGCCAAAGACAACTATCTGCACCTGTTTCTGTTAATGCCACCGTATCCTTGGTGTCATTGGTCATGTAGAGAGTCCCCAACTTGTTCCCACGTGCTATCACCATAGCTCCTTTGGTGATTTTCCATGAACCACCTACGAAGGTAGTAACATACCCTTCGCTGTCAAGCTGCCCAACAGAAATCAAGTTTCTCTTCAAGCCTGGGATATGCCTCACATTCTTCAGTTTCCACACTGACTGATTCATCATCCTGATATGAACTTCACCTGTCCCCACAATATCTAAAGGCTCATCATCAGCGAGATAAACCTTTCCGAAGTCTCCTGCAGTGTAGTTTAGCATACACTCCTTCCGTGAGGTGGAATGAAACGAAGCTCCAGAGTCTAGTATCCACGATTCCATAGGGCTGTCCACGCTGAGAATCAAAGCATCGTTGGCTTCATCTGTGGTTGCATTCACGGACACCTCGTTCTGCCCCTTGCTTGGATTCTTCTTTCTAAGCCAACAATTCTTCCTCGTGTGGCCCATCTTGCCACAATGCCAGCAGCCATCGCCTTTCGATCTAGACTTGCTCCTCCTCTTAGACTTCGATCTGCCACGGTTTTCACTGCGTTGCACAGTTCTTCCTCTGCCTTCAGATGTGTTCAGAATCGAACCAGATTTCACACCAGACTCCCTCCTTCTGATATCTTCACTGAGTATCAGATTTCGGACCTCCTCAAACTTCAGTTTGTTTGAGCCGCAGGAACTGCTTACAGCTGTCACCGTTGCACCCCAACTTTCTGGCAAGGAGGATAGAAGAATTAGGGCACGAACTTCATCTTCAAAACTGATTTCCACCGAACTCAACTGGCTCGTAATCAGATTGAACTCATTGATGTGATCAGTAACAGAGGAACCTTCACTCATCTTCAGATTGAATAAACGGCGCATCAGGTACACCTTGTTGGAGGCCGAGGGTTTTTCATACATATTCGACAATGCTCTCAGCAAACCTGCTGTTGTCTTCTCTTCCAAAACGTTGAACGCAACGTTTCGAGCCAACGTCAAGCGAACAACTCCCAAAGCCTGACGATCCATTAAATCCCAGTCGGCCTGTGACATATCTGTCGGTTTCATACCTTCAAGAGGTAGATGAAGTTTCTTCTGATATAAATAATCTTCGATCTGCATCTTCCAGAAACCAAAGTCTTTGCCGTCAAATCTGTCAATCTTGACCTTGCCTTCTTCAGCCGCCATTGCTCCCACTTTTTCCTTTGAACCAGATGGCTCTGATACCAGTTGTTAGGGATTCAACCCTACGATTGCGGAATATAAGAAATAGTAGGAGAAAAAAGGACACGGCAAGAAACAATAACAAACGCACAAGACACCCAAGTTTATGTGGTTCGGAGTCCCTTGCTCCTACGTCCACAGCCGCACAGATCAATACTTCACTATATAATCAAAGAAAGTTACAGAGATTCAAGAGAAGAGAACAAACTCTCTTTCTTACAGCAAAACAATCTCTCTCAAGACGAGCAACGCGTCGTCTTCCTGATGCACACAAAGGATCTCCTTTTGAAAACTTCTCGTTGATGAGTTCTAGGGTTTCTCAAGGTTGCCACACACCTCTCGTGTCCCACAAGAAGTCTATATATACCTCCCAATCTCTTACTTTGATTAGGGCTTCAAAAAACCTTGGCTTGAACCCGGTTCATAACTCAGCCTCGCGTGAAAATCGTGCTCGAGTCGACTCCCGCAATTCTGCGAGTCGACTCGGCCACAGTCCACAGAAAAAGCCTCTCTGTCTGCCTGTGGGAGTCGACTCCTGGAGTTCTCGAGTCGACTCCAACACTGGGGAGTCGACTCCTATGGATCTGGAGTCGACTCCAAGACTGTGCCAAGTCTGCCTGCGTGCCAGAGTCGACTCCAAGTCTGCTGGAGTCGACTCCGGACCTTGCTGAAATTTTTTTTTCTTTGCTGATTCAACTCTGAATCTTTTCGAACTCTTTCCGGCTTGTCTTCCCTTGATCCTCCACCACCATAGTGCACATAGGGGTCTTGAAAAAAAGAAGGGAATGGATCAGGCTCCACAACCCAACACCCATTGGCACCATCCCTATGATGAGCAATATAGAAGGGTTAAAATGTTCACTTCAAACTTTTTTTGTAATTAATTACGGATTTTATCTCTTCCAAAAGGAATGTTCATATTAGTCTCACAAATGTGCCAAATATATTATGCTTGTTTTGCTTTTCCTAAAGATTGGAGTATTTGCCTTTACTTAGATTTTACTTCCCTTGAATAATTGTTCATTTTCTTTTCTTTATCTCTCTTTCTTTTTATTATTTCAAGTAATTACATGAAAGAGCAGAATAAAAAATTAATCTAATATGCTGCATATAAATATATACCATGCAAAAAGCATTTTCATTATGCCCAATGATTCATAGCTTATCACAAGTTATTTTGAATTAGAGGTTTGAGGCATAAGCTTGTGTATTTCATAGTTATGCATTATATAGGAAAAGGTAAACTTCAATTTAATCACACCATGAAACAATTATCACTAGCATGAGAATGAAGCATGATATCAAGATGATCAGCAATTAAAGGTTTAATCATGCTACCATATAATTTCAGACTATTGATTTTGCTCAACTAACTCACAAGAGAAGAGTTTAGATTACCAATGCATTTAGCATTCTTCAAGCCAAATACCTTTTAGATTCTTTACACCCTTGGCTGAAGAAAATCTCTCCTTTTTTTTTTGTTTGCAAGGGAATGTTTATTGTATCTTTCATCGATGTGTCCTTCAAGTTGAAATTTCTTGCTCATAAATTCTGTATCATTAGCAAAATCTTTTTCTTTTCTTGAAGGCAATTCATTAGATTCTCTAGGATACAAAAACATTTATACAACATATTTCTTAACTAGATGACTCAACATGAGACATGACAATACTTGAATTTGAGTCACTTTACTCAAGAGATTGCCTAAGTATAAGCAAGCACAAGTCACTTGAACTAAAGAGATAACTTCATTAATTAAAATGGTTCAAGGACAAGCATATGAGGCAATAGAAAGATTCATTAAAGTTAAATCAAATTTTTTTTTTGTTTTCAGAATCAATTTAACTTAGATTCTATTTGCATAAGATAATTATCAATAAAATATACAAGTTGAATTTTAATCAGATTATCTTAAGTAGTTGTTTCCATCAAAATTCTGATTATGATTTAGCTTTCAACATAGATACTCTTGTTTCAGGAAGACAAGCAATCTTCTTTTAGAAAAAATAAGAAATATTTTTGACTTATGAGAGATAGCTCAAGAAAATTAATATTCATGCTTTAACAGATTTTTATGCTCAGATTAAACATGATGAATTAAAATTAATCAGTGGAATTTGAGATCATTTTAGGAAAAGATATTAATCATGGATACAATGATTATGCTCAATGAAATATTTTAATGATCAGATTTATTGATTTTGAATTTTAGAATAGTCTTGAGCATTACTTGTAAGAGGGAAGACGATTTGTTATTATAGAAACTTTTAAGTAAGTTTCTTATTATGATCATAACACATTAATCATTTATGATTGAACCAATTTGAAATGATTATGATTTAACCTATGATGCATATATGATACTTATAAAGCAAATCATAATACATTTTAGATAATCATATAAGGAATGAATGGTATAATAACATGATGAATTACATTCATACCTTCACGAAGGATAACCTAAGATTTCATAAGTATTATGCTCAATAAAGTTTTAGCATGAAATCAGCATCAACCATTTATATTAGAGAAGAAATTTAGATTTTGAAAAACTTAAAGGAGAAGGTTATACATATTCATTCATTGTTTTCTTATTATCATGCAAGCACTAGAAAAATTTTATGCTAAGATTGTTGAGATAAAAATTCAACATATGAGGCATTTAAGAACTTTGATGTAGAGAGTATCGTAATTTCATAAAAAGATAATTTTGATACACGATGTAGAATGTTAAACCTTATACTAGATTTAATGAATAAATTGAGACTTATTTTTAATTATGTGTCAACGCACCCATTTGTATGAAAGTTTCATTTGTTTCATGGGTAGCTTGGCACACTTATATCTACACCCTCATATTTTCATTTTGGATACCCAAGCTTGCTTGGGTCCTTGAGGGTTAGTGCATATGGTTTCTTTTGGAACCCAAATCTGTTTAAACGTAATAACTTTACCATTTGATTTATTCGTATTAGAACCATAGGTAAAGTTTTTGTGCCCAATCTTTTTATGTTTGAAATAAGTTATCTTATTTAATGGTTTGCTTGGTGAATTGATAACCTTTTTCTTTAGGGGTTTATTGTTGAGCAAAGAAATCCAGCCAAGTCTTGATTTATCAAAAACAGTATGTTGACTTTCAAACATCGTTTTTAATCTTTCTGAACTTACAGTGAATTTGTTAATAAAAGATTTCAATTGGTTAACTTTTTCACTTAAGTTTTGATTTTTTTTAATTAAATTCTGATTTTTCTGAATCAATTCTTCTGAATTTAATCTTAAGCGTTCATTCTCAGAATTTAATTTGTCTTTCATTTCAGCAGTAGAATTTCTTTCCTCTGACATTTTCAGATGTAGCCTTTTATTCTTTAAACTAAGCTTCTTATTCTTTAAATTAAGCTTCTTGTATTCTAAGTATAAATCAGAAAATGCATCATGAAGTTCATCAAATGTAAAACAAGATTGAGCTTCAGTATGTACTTGATTTTTGAATGAGAAATCACTTTGTATTCGAGTACATACCTCATCTTCATGTGCCACAAGGCATAGATTTTCAATTTCAGTTTGCTGCTCCTTCTTCGGAGCTAGTTTCAAATTCACTAGAAATGTTAGTGCATTCATATTTAACTTCAAGCATACTCCATATTTCCTTAGCAGTCATGCAAAAAGATATGTTATTAAGTTCACTATCATCCAATGCACAATATAGAATATTCATGGCTTTTGCATTTTGCTGAGCCATTTTCTTATCATGATTAGCATTTGTATGTAGCCCATTGACTATGATACTCCATAAATCGTAGTCATATGCTTGAATGAAAATGCGCATGCGTGCTTTCCAATGTGTGTAGTTTATACCATTAAATAGTGGAGGTTTATCAATTAATTGTCCCTCACTCATAGAACATCCCACTTGGGTTGTCATGATCTTTAACTCTTGATTGTGAGATCAATAATTACTATTGGAGCACCTTGCTCTGATACCACTTGTTGCCCAAGGTGACATTACGATCCCACTTGTTGATACCGGAAGCATTGGAAGCTCCACGACCACCTCGCCGTGCCATTACGATCGCTCTGAGATCCGGCCCTCCTTCTAGCGCCAACTGTTGCTGGGGGTTCAAACCGAGAACGATTGGCACAGCGGTGTGAACGGGGTTCCCTTGGAATTGCTTCGGTTGCGCTCCACCTTCCGCCGGGGAACCTGCAAGCAAGCCTCGCACCACCACCGGGGTAGTGGGGGCCCTCCGACGATCAAGTTAGGGAAGATCGAAGGAGAAGGAGAGGTAGCAGGTAAGATGATACTCTGGAAAATCTTGCTTACCCTCCCCCTTCCCCCCCAGCCGCATATATACCAGGCTGGGGGGTTCTTTTGGGGATTGGTCATCGTGTGGCGCGATGGGGTTGCCACTGACATGGCCGTTACAGGGCGTCGTGGGGCAGCGCTGGGTACGGCTATGGCAGGGCGTAGTGGAGTTCCGCTTTGTACGGCTGTTACAGGGGATCGTGAAACAGCGTCGGATACGGCCGTTGCAGGGAGTAGTGGAGCAGGGGGCCGCGGCGTGCCTCAGGGGAACAGTCTGTTGTTGTCAGAGATTGCCGACTCGGGGTCGGATTGCTGGATCAAGGGGCAGCCGACTCGGGGTCGGGCTGCGGAGCCGAAGATATCCGACCCAAGGTCGGATTGCTGGATAAAGGGGCAGCCGACTCGGGGTCGGGCTGCGGAGCCGAAGATATCCGACCCGAGGTCGGATTGCTGGATCAAGGGGCAGCCGTAGTTTTCCCGGGCGCGCGTGCCGGTCACGTGGGGCATGGTGGCTAAGTTCCCCCGTAACAATAATGTTTGAGAAAATAATTTTGGTATGTTTGGTTGATTATAGAAAAGCGACAGATTCTTGAGTGGTTTATATTTGGTTAAGCATCTACTTTTCTAAAAAAATATATTAAATATCTATTACTCATAGATTTTAATGGCTTAAGGATATTTTTGAAAAAAAATTAATTTTTAATAAGTAAGAAAGTAGCTCTTCTATAAATTTTTTTATAAAATATAAAAATTTACTTTTACAAAAATATTATTTTTTATTTTTTTAATTTAAAAACTTTAATCAAATAAAAAATATTTTTCTTGTTTTCCTATTGAACATATATTTTCCGGTCGTTCTCCGCGAACAAAACGAGTACTTTTGGCAGCTACTTTGATCGTTCGTTTGCCCGCGAATAAACCCAGCCGTTCGGGCGAAGTTTTCCACGTCTCCCTCCTCGGTCTCTCCGCCCTCCCCTCACTCCCCACCCTCGGTTTATATATCTCTCCGTCCCTCCTTGCCTTTTCCTCAGAAACGACGTCCCTCCTTAAGGAGAAGAAATCAGGAGGAGAAAGAGGAAAGAAAAATGTCCGCGTTCTCGGCCGTCAAGAGCCTCTCAACCCCGACCATCACCACCCGATCCACCCCCTCCTCCAACCCCAAACCCTCCTTCCCCTTCCCCTTTCCTTCCCCTGCCTCCGCTGGCGCCGGCAGCCTCCGCCACTCCGCCGCGATCCGACTCAACTCCTCCTCTCCCAGTCCCCTCCGCGCTGTCTCCTCTCATGTCCTCAGTGACGAGCAGCGCGTCACCTCCCCTTCCAACCACGTACCTCTCCTGCCCTCCATTCTCTAAATCCTAATCAATCGTATTAATCTTTTGATTTATCATCTAATCAAGGAATTTATATTTTTTGTGTGCGTATTCTTTTGATTTATCATGCCCCCCAAAAACCAAAAGGACAAGGCACTGGTAACCCGTCGGGAGGCGCTGGATCTGTACGAGGACATGGCGCTGGGGAGGTCGTTCGAGGACATGTGCGCCCAGATGTATTACCGGGGCAAGATGTTCGGCTTCGTTCACCTCTACAACGGCCAAGAAGCGGTCTCCACTGGCTTCATCCGCCTCCTCCAGCCCGGCGATGCCGTCGTCAGCACCTACCGGGACCACGTCCACGCCCTCAGCAAGGGCGTCCCGGCCCGCGCCGTCATGGCCGAGCTCTTCGGCAAGACCACTGGCTGCTGCCGCGGCCAGGGCGGTTCCATGCACATGTTCTCCGCCCCCCACAATTTCCTCGGTGGTTTCGCCTTCATCGGCGAGGGCATCCCCGTCGCCACCGGTGCCGCCTTCTCCTCGCGGTACCGCCACGAAGTCCTCAAGGAGGCATCCCCCAGCGGCGGCCTCGACGTCACCCTCGCATTCTTCGGGGACGGCACCTGCAACAACGGGCAGTTCTTTGAGTGCCTGAACATGGCTCAGCTCTGGAAGCTGCCCATTGTGTTTGTAGTCGAGAATAACTTGTGGGCGATTGGAATGTCGCACCTTAGAGCCACGTCCGACCCCGTCATCTGGAAGAAGGGGCCTGCATTTGGGATGCCCGGGGTGCCCGTGGATGGAATGGATGTGCTGAAGGTGAGGGAGGTGGCTAAGGAGGCGATTGAGAGGGCAAGGAGCGGAGAGGGGCCTACTCTTGTGGAGTGTGAGACCTATCGGTTCCGAGGGCACTCACTCGCGGACCCTGATGAGCTTCGAAAGCCTGGTGAGGATGTTGACTTTAAACTATGCGCCACTTTACCTTGTTGCATTGCTTTCGGTTTGATGTGCAAGTTTTTTGGATTCTTTATTTCCTACATAATGTTGAAGCATTCGAGTCTAAAGGGGATTATTAGAAAAAGCAAAAGATCTGGATGTTGTAGATAAGAATAATGAAGGTCTATGATAAACATTCTTGACTATGTGATAGAATTAGGCATAATTTGGGAAAAGAATATGATTCGGGCATGAACATATTATATGCCTCTTTTCCTATTCATAAATTAGCCGTTTGAATTATGAAAATTAATTGTTCAAGTAATTAATATGCTCATAAATCAGTGTGTTGTCACCTAATGGTTTCTAGTTATAGGATGAATGTTACGTTGGTGGTGCTTTAGGAATGGAGTTAGAATTTTTCTTTTTATTACGGTCGAGATTAGTATGTGGTATGATTATATGCTTCTTGCTCATTAGGAAGGAAGTTGCTTTGTGACATGTATATTAATTTTCTCTAGGCCTATTATTTTCTGTTTAGTCTCCAACTTGGAGGCAGCTTTGTTATGTATAATATTTTGATGGCTATTCACAGTCTTCCTCACTTTATCCTTCACAGGTCCCACTTCTACATACTCATTTCGAACTTGACCCCTTTGATTTTATTAAATGTCCACCATAGCATCCATACTTATGTGGATTCATATTATAAACAGCATTATTAGAATACTATGACACAGTGCTCAACCATTCCATTAAATTCTATTTGTATTCAACAATTGCAAACTGCCGGTTTTGGTTCTATTGTAGGCAACCATTCCTGACGTGAATCTCCATCTCTTTGTATAATAGATTAAGGTAGTGAAAGCAATGTTATTTGGGAATCCATTACCCATTGACCATGTCGTGGCTTGACTACAAGATATATTGTTCAATTGCAAGATGTGTTCCTTATTTCCCTGCATGTTTCTTTCAATAAATTGATCATGCGATCATTAGCGATCAATTCTTGCATGTACATAATTTCATCAGTTTTAGAGCACATCAGTGCTGGAAATAATTGTAGGAGACGACTCTGATTAATTGATGTACCTCTGGGTTTTAGGATGCTCAATGATGGTACATGAATCACTTCAAGAATATGAAGTAACATACACATGTATGTATATATATATATGTATGTATGTATGTATGTATGTATGTATGTATGTATGTATGTTTATAGTATGTATATAGTATGTATATAGTATGTATGTATTATGTATATATGTATGTATGAATCACTTCAAGAATGTATATGCTTAATGACGGTATATGAATCATTTCAAGAATGTAAAGTAACATATATATATATATATATATATATATATATATATATATATATATATATATATATATATATATATATATATATATATATATATATATGTATGTATGTATGTATGTATGTGTGTGTGTGTGTGTGTATATATATGTATGTATGTATGTATGTATATGTATGTATGTATGTATATGTATGTATGTATGTATATATATCTATGTTTGTATATGTATGTATGTATGTATGTATGTATGTATGTATGTATGTATATGGCTCCTGATGGTTTTAAAGGTCATATTAAATATCAAGATTGGTTAGAAGACTGCAGTCTAGAATTTCTAGGTGCAAGATCTTCTGGCTTTCTTGTAGAAATCAATAAATTACGTAAGTGGTAATCTTATGCAAGGATAGCAAAAGACATGTAGGAAATTAAACTGAAGAAGAGGGGGGAGGAAGAAGATCAAGAGAATGAATGAGAGGAGGAAGAAAATGAGAGGAGGCTGAAGATTAACTAAGAGAAGCAGAGAGGCCTGTTACTTTTCCAAATTTTAAAACCGAATTATGTTACATAAAAATCCCCTTAAATAAGAAGCATAATGCTATATAACCTTTAAAAACTTAAAGTAACCTTGTTAAGTGGCCAGCCCGCTTTGTTGTATCTCTATGTGTGGGAGAGAGAAGTGAGTGAGTGAGGGGGAGGGAGAGAAAGAGCGAGAGGTTTTGGAGGTAAGGATGTCTAAAGGGAACAAGGAGAACCTACTCCTCTTTTATCTCTAGTTGCAATGGGGCCCAATCTTTTAAATAAAGGCTTATGTGGAGATGGTCGGGGTTGAGAGGCTCTTGACGGCCGAGAACGCGGACATTTTTCTTTCCTCTTTCTCCTCCTGATTTCTTCTCCTTAAGGAGGGACGTCGTTTCTGAGGAAAAGGCAAGGAGGGACGGAGAGATATATAAACCGAGGGTGGGGAGTGAGGGGAGGGCGGAGAGACCGAGGAGGGAGACGTGGAAAACTTCGCCCGAACGGCTGGGTTTATTCGCGGGCAAACGAACGATCAAAGTAGCTGCCAAAAGTACTCGTTTTGTTCGCGGAGAACGACCGGAAAATATATGTTCAATAGGAAAACAAGAAAAATATTTTTTATTTGATTAAAGTTTTTAAATTAAAAAAATAAAAAATAATATTTTTGTAAAAGTAAATTTTTATATTTTATAAAAAAATTTATAGAAGAGCTACTTTCTTACTTATTAAAAATTAATTTTTTTTCAAAAATATCCTTAAGCCATTAAAATCTATGAGTAATAGATATTTAATATATTTTTTTAGAAAAGTAGATGCTTAACCAAATATAAACCACTCAAGAATCTGTCGCTTTTCTATAATCAACCAAACATACCAAAATTATTTTCTCAAACATTATTGTTACGGGGGAACTTAGCCACCATGCCCCACGTGACCGGCACGCGCGCCCGGGAAGACTACGGCTGCCCCTTGATCCAGCAATCCGACCTCGGGTCGGATATCTTCGGCTCCGCAGCCCGACCCCGAGTCGGCTGCCCCTTTATCCAGCAATCCGACCTTGGGTCGGATATCTTCGGCTCCGCAGCCCGACCCCGAGTCGGCTGCCCCTTGATCCAGCAATCCGACCCCGAGTCGGCAATCTCTGACAACAACAGACTGTTCCCCTGAGGCACGCCGTGGCCCCCTGCTCCACTACTCCCTGCAACGGCCGTATCCGACGCTGTTTCACGATCCCCTGTAACAGCCTGTAATAACCCCAAAATATTTTTTTTATATAAAAAGGGATAGAATAGTCCTTTAAAATTGATATAAGGGGTAAAATTGGAAGGAATCAAAAGATAATGGCATAGTTGTAGATACGTTGAAGTGGTAAGGGTAAAATTGGAAAGGAATCAAAAGTTAATGGCATAGCCGTAGATATGTTGAAGTGTTAGGGGTAAAATGGGAATTTAATAATATTAAAAAAAGGATGAATAGTATCTTGATGTGATTTAATTGGAGGGTTTGAGCTGGAATGAAACCGAGAGAAAGAGGGAGGGGGTTCTCAGACGACAACAGAGAGAAAAAAAAAAGAAGAAGAGGAAAGGAAAGGAAGAAAGAAAGAGGAAGAAAAAGAAGAAAGGAAGAGGAAGGAGATCCCGGTTGCGCTGCCAGCTGAAGGGAAAAGTGTAGATCTCCTTCCCCTCTACGCAAGGACCTCGATTTCCAAAAAGAAAAAGGTAAATATCCATCCCTATCTAGTCTTTTGATGACATTAGGCTATACAAAGAGTGGATATAGTCTAGAGGGGTCGGATAAGGGTTGTAGAGGTGGTTAAAAGAGGAAGAATCGGATTTTAACAAATTTTTCCGGCACTACGGAAAAACTGTGTCGAAGTCCCAACTTCGGTGAATTATTTAGGGGGTCAAACGGCCTCCGATGATGATGCATGTTATCTCTTTGGAATCCTCTATGAGTGTAGAATGTTAGGTAAAAATTTCATCAAATTTGGAGTCCTGAAAGTGGATCAAAACCGGGATGAAGTAACCCATTGTCAGTTTGGGTTACTGTTCATCCGGGTGGAAAATAGGGGATTTCATGCTATAATAGGGTATTAAGCCTAGATCAAGCTAAAAGGGACCTTGTACTCATGCAAGGGAGTCCCTAATACATATAAATGGTAAGTTAATCAATTAAAAAGAAAAAGAAGAAAGAAAAGAAAAGATTTAGGGAATGGGGGAGTTGAATCAATTAAAGTTCCCTATATTATAATTGGCACGTAGATTATAGCCCTTGATACAAAACTAAATGTATTGTAAATGCATGTCACAGTTGGGCAAGAAGCTAGGGAACAAGAGGAAGAAGTTCCCCACTGCCTGCTGTAGATTTTTGGAGGCGTATCAGGGCTGTGCCAGATTGACAGGTGAGTGGGAGTCATGTACTTTGCACTATGAGCATTCTTAATTCATTTTCATGAATGTCGCCAAGTGTGAATTGATTCCACTTGAGCATATTGATTGATATTGTAGTAGATTCCTCTATAATCTTGATTCTCCATGCTTGATTATTCTGTACATGCATGTGAGGGAACATTGAGAGGAATTACGAGGGGTTGATGAGTAATCAAATTGATTCCGAATTGTGAAATGACTTCTTTTGTAAATTGATTTCATTTCCTCTATTTCAAAGACTTGTAGAGCCCTTCTCATGGTATATTGAGTTGCATTGTACTCCCGTGATTCCTCACTCCCAACCCTGATGTTAGTTTATGATTGGGTCATGATCGAGTGAGTGGTAATCTTGATTATACTCCTTTTTAGTAGAGTATTGGGAGGGTGCATTATGGCATTTATGCATGGCTTGGCAGTATCTGCAGGACACCTATAGTCGATGGGGTTGAACATCGGCCTTTGTGCACATAGTAGCCTTCTGGGTGGGCGGAGCCCAGTCCCTTCCTAGGGGGGGACACGGCCCTAGGCGTAGGATCGGCCGGTCCTACGACTTATATTCTGCTTGCCGCCGGGCATAGTAAGACCCCGCGAGGTGCAGTATGGCTTTCCGCGGATGTAGAATTCCCGCGAGGTGCCGTTTAGTATGTAGATGTGAGATGGATTTCTGTCCTGGATACTGGCCGGCATTTATATGATCAGTGTGGTGTCTTATCCTGCATATGCATGTGACAGTAGGGAGTTGTTGCTGGTTCGCCTGGGGCGTAAAACCCACCTCCCGATAGCTGTCTAGCATTTATGTTATCGGTATGGTGTCTTATCCTGCATATGCATGTGACAGTAGGGAGTTGTTGCTGGTTCGCCTGGGGCGTAAAACCCACCTCCCGACAGCTGTCTAGCATTTATGTTATCGGTATGGTGTCTTATCCTGCATATGCATGTGACAGTAGGGAGTTGTTGCTGGTTCGCCTGGGGCGTAAAACCCACCTCCCGACAGCTGTCTAGTGATGATTTACATATTGGTGTGGTGTCATATTCGATGTATGCATATGGCAGTAGAGAGTTGTTGCTGGTTCGCCTGGGGCGTAAAACCCACCTCCCGATAGCTGTCTTGTTGATGATTCAGCCTATTGACACCTGATTTATATGATTCAGTACTATGACCTGTTGAACATATTCATGAGTAGCATATATGTTGACTTGATTATTCCATATATGCTTCAGATGAGTTGATATTGATTGTGGTGATATTGATGATTTACTCCATATTCTTTATGTTGAGTTCATGTTCATCTTGTTATTGATCTTGAGATTTTACCTCGAGCCATGATTATATCTTGTCTCATGTGCATAGTACTCTCTACTCCACTCACTGAGTATTTATATACTCACTCCCCAGTTTGGTGTTTTTGATTGCAGGGCAGGTATTGTAGAGAGAAGAGCAGGATTAGTGGTTGCCTGCTAGCTGTGCCGCTCCATAGTATAGTATAGTATAATGTAGATAGAGGTTTATATCTTTTGGTGTATTATAAACCTTCTATTGTATATAGTGCATAGTTACAGTCATAGATCCTGTTGTGGATATGGGTTTGACCATGGATGGATTGGGAAGCAGGTATATATATATGTGTGTGCAGATCAATTGTGTGCCGGAGATAATGTATTGATATATATTGGACGGATTATGTGATTGCTGCTCTGACAGGTAGTGTGTTGTATGTATTGAGATAATCCTGACAGGTCACTATAGAAAAAGTGATCATTTTGTGCATGCATCATGCCAAATTTTTCAAGATTTATTGATAATTGATAGGTAGTAGGGTTCTACGCGGTGGCTGGTGGCCTTATGCCTACCCGCACCCTAGGACCGTCGCGGCGGCCCGCCGGGAACGGGGCGGGGGTCGTGACAAAGCTTGGTATTAGAGCAAAGGTTAAGAAGAGTCCTGTCAGAGCAATAGGATGAGTCAGGATTAATAATAGGATTATACTATGGAGCATAGGATTTTTCTGTATGTTATTTTATGAGTCATTTACAACTCAGTAAAATATATCATGACTCAGTGTGTAACGACCATCCTCTCTTTTTGACTTTTTTAGAGAGATATAAAGAATACCTCCAAGGAGAGGATCTGCTCGTCCTGGAAAGAGGATGGAGCCAGATATAGCATTGGATGCGGGTTCCGCACATGTCGAGCCCCAAAGAGAAAAACCTCCTCCTGCTGATAGACGGAGGGTCGATGATCAAGGAGAGGTAGGAAGTAGAGATGCATTGATGGGACAGTTACTGGCGGAGAATCAAGCTCTGAGGGAGCAGATTGCTCGGGGGAAATCTCCTGCCCCGTCAGTAGTATCCATCCCACCTCCTGTAGTTGTGCCAAGAAGTTTGGCCAGGCGGGCTCTAGATGATGAGGGGATTACTGTACAGAAATTTTTGAGGCTCAGAACCCCCGAGTTTAAGGGGGAAGAAGGTGAAGATCCTCAGAGATTCCTGGAGGAGACTGAAAAGATGATACGGAGACTGCCCTGTTCTGATGCAAGGGCAATAGAACTTGTAGGGCTCACAATGAAAGAAGATGCCTGGGGCTGGTACCAGAGGCACGTGGAGGACAGATTGTACAGTAGGAATCCTCCAACCTGGGAAGAGTTCAGGCAAGCAGTGATGGATGAGTTTTTGTCTCCGGCTGAGAGGCAGAATCGGGCTCTTCAGTTTGAGAGGCTGAAGCAGATGCCCGGAATGAGCGTATCTGAGTACGCTCGTGAGTTCACTAGATTTGGGGAAGTATGCTCCTTACATCATCCCCATTGAAGCTGCCAGGATAGAAAGATTCAGGCGGAGCTTGATTTTCCCGCTTTATAATGCAGTACTGGCAGTAGAGGTCCCCACATTGTCTAGGCTGATAGATAAAGCAAAACAGTGGGAGACCAGAAACAAAGAAGAAAGAGCTGAAAGAGAATAGAGGAAAATAAGTATGGGGAAAGGGCAAAGCAGCAGAGGTAGATCTGAGGAAGTAGATCTCTCGGAGGGCCCGACGGAGCAGTCTGTACGCTCAGCTCCACCTGCCCCACGTAAGAGGAAATGGAGGGAAAGAGGTCAATCACAAGATACTTTTCTACCATCAGTACCTCGTCCTCCAGTCACTATGGCCAGAACTGAATCTAGGTTCCAATCATGGCCAGTATGTGGCATATGTGGGAAGCAGCACCCTGGTAGATGCAGAATGGGTCAGGGAGTGTGCTACAGATGTGGACAGCCGGGTCATTTTGTTAGAGAATGCTCGCAGGGTGCCACCCAGCAGTTTGTGCCTTTAACATCCTATCCTTCTGTGCAGATGGACAGGCCTAGTAGTAGGGAGCCTGTAGGCAGAGGTATAGGTCAAGCACAAACATCACAGCAGAGTGCTGGACCATCTCAACTGTCAGCTCCAGTAGGCAGAGGGCAAGGAAGGGTGTTCACGGTAAATCCACAGGAGGCACAGACATCGAATGCAGCTATGACAGGTAATTTACTCTTTTAAATTCGAGGACGAATTTTATATAAGGGGGGGAGGATGTAATAACCCCAAAATATTTTTTTTATATAAAAAGGGATAGAATAGTCCTTTAAAATTGATATAAGGGGTAAAATTGGAAGGAATCAAAAGATAATGGCATAGTTGTAGATACGTTGAAGTGGTAAGGGTAAAATTGGAAAGGAATCAAAAGTTAATGGCATAGCCGTAGATATGTTGAAGTGTTAGGGGCAAAATGGGAATTTAATAATATTAAAAAAAGGGTGAATAGTATCTTGATGTGATTTAATTGGAGGGTTTGAGCTGGAATGAAACCGAGAGAAAGAGGGAGGGGGTTCTCAGACGACAACAGAGAGAAAAAAAAAAAGAAGAAGAGGAAAGGAAAGGAAGAAAGAAAGAGGAAGAAAAAGAAGAAAGGAAGAGGAAGGAGATCCCGGTTGCGCTGCCAGCTGAAGGGAAAAGTGTAGATCTCCTTCCCCTCTACGCAAGGACCTCGATTTCCAAAAAGAAAAAGGTAAATATCCATCCCTATCTAGTCTTTTGATGACATTAGGCTATACAAAGAGTGGATATAGTCTAGAGGGGTCGGATAAGGGTTGTAGAGGTGGTTAAAAGAGGAAGAATCGGATTTTAACAAATTTTTCCGGCACTACGGAAAAACTGTGTCGAAGTCCCAACTTTGGTGAATTATTTAGGGGGTCAAACGGCCTCCGATGATGATGCATGTTATCTCTTTGGAATCCTCTATGAGTGTAGAATGTTAGGTAAAAATTTCATCAAATTTGGAGTCCTGAAAGTGGATCAAAACCGGGATGAAGTAACCCACTGTCAGTTTGGGTTACTGTTCATCCGGGTGGAAAATAGGGGATTTCATGCTATAATAGGGTATTAAGCCTAGATCAAGCTAAAAGGGACCTTGTACTCATGCAAGGGAGTCCCTAATACATATAAATGGTAAGTTAATCAATTAAAAAGAAAAAGAAGAAAGAAAAGAAAAGATTTAGGGAATGGGGGAGTTGAATCAATTAAAGTTCCCTATATTATAATTGGCACGTAGATTATAGCCCTTGATACAAAACTAAATGTATTGTAAATGCATGTCACAGTTGGGCAAGAAGCTAGGGAACAAGAGGAAGAAGTTCCCCACTGCCTGCTGTAGATTTTTGGAGGCGTATCAGGGCTGTGCCAGATTGACAGGTGAGTGGGAGTCATGTACTTTGCACTATGAGCATTCTTAATTCATTTTCATGAATGTCGCCAAGTGTGAATTGATTCCACTTGAGCATATTGATTGATATTGTAGTAGATTCCTCTATAATCTTGATTCTCCATGCTTGATTATTCTGTACATGCATGTGAGGGAACATTGAGAGGAATTACGAGGGGTTGATGAGTAATCAAATTGATTCCGAATTGTGAAATGACTTCTTTTGTAAATTGATTTCATTTCCTCTATTTCAAAGACTTGTAGAGCCCTTCTCATGGTATATTGAGTTGCATTGTACTCCCGTGATTCCTCACTCCCAACCCTGATGTTAGTTTATGATTGGGTCATGATCGAGTGAGTGGTAATCTTGATTATACTCCTTTTTAGTAGAGTATTGGGAGGGTGCATTATGGCATTTATGCATGGCTTGGCAGTATCTGCAGGACACCTATAGTCGATGGGGTTGAACATCGGCCTTTGTGCACATAGTAGCCTTCTGGGTGGGCGGAGCCCAGTCCCTTCCTAGGGGGGGACACGGCCCTAGGCGTAGGATCGGCCGGTCCTACGACTTATATTCTGCTTGCCGCCGGGCATAGTAAGACCCCGCGAGGTGCAGTATGGCTTTCCGCGGATGTAGAATTCCCGCGAGGTGCCGTTTAGTATGTAGATGTGAGATGGATTTCTGTCCTGGATACTGGCCGGCATTTATATGATCAGTGTGGTGTCTTATCCTGCATATGCATGTGACAGTAGGGAGTTGTTGCTGGTTCGCCTGGGGCGTAAAACCCACCTCCCGATAGCTGTCTAGCATTTATGTTATCGGTATGGTGTCTTATCCTGCATATGCATGTGACAGTAGGGAGTTGTTGCTGGTTCGCCTGGGGCGTAAAACCCACCTCCCGACAGCTGTCTAGCATTTATGTTATCGGTATGGTGTCTTATCCTGCATATGCATGTGACAGTAGGGAGTTGTTGCTGGTTCGCCTGGGGCGTAAAACCCACCTCCCGACAGCTGTCTAGTGATGATTTACATATTGGTGTGGTGTCATATTCGATGTATGCATATGGCAGTAGAGAGTTGTTGCTGGTTCGCCTGGGGCGTAAAACCCACCTCCCGATAGCTGTCTTGTTGATGATTCAGCCTATTGACACCTGATTTATATGATTCAGTACTATGACCTGTTGAACATATTCATGAGTAGCATATATGTTGACTTGATTATTCCATATATGCTTCAGATGAGTTGATATTGATTGTGGTGATATTGATGATTTACTCCATATTCTTTATGTTGAGTTCATGTTCATCTTGTTATTGATCTTGAGATTTTACCTCGAGCCATGATTATATCTTGTCTCATGTGCATAGTACTCTCTACTCCACTCACTGAGTATTTATATACTCACTCCCCAGTTTGGTGTTTTTGATTGCAGGGCAGGTATTGTAGAGAGAAGAGCAGGATTAGTGGTTGCCTGCTAGCTGTGCCGCTCCATAGTATAGTATAGTATAATGTAGATAGAGGTTTATATCTTTTGGTGTATTATAAACCTTCTATTGTATATAGTGCATAGTTACAGTCATAGATCCTGTTGTGGATATGGGTTTGACCATGGATGGATTGGGAAGCAGGTATATATATATGTGTGTGCAGATCAATTGTGTGCCGGAGATAATGTATTGATATATATTGGACGGATTATGTGATTGCTGCTCTGACAGGTAGTGTGTTGTATGTATTGAGATAATCCTGACAGGTCACTATAGAAAAAGTGATCATTTTGTGCATGCATCATGCCAAATTTTTCAAGATTTATTGATAATTGATAGGTAGTAGGGTTCTACGCGGTGGCTGGTGGCCTTATGCCTACCCGCACCCTAGGACCGTCGCGGCGGCCCGCCGGGAACGGGGCGGGGGTCGTGACACAGCCGTACAAAGCGGAACTCCACTACGCCCTGCCATAGCCGTACCCAGCGCTGCCCCACGACGCCCTGTAACGGCCATGTCAGTGGCAACCCCATCGCGCCACACGATGACCAATCCCCAAAAGAACCCCCCAGCCTGGTATATATGCGGCTGGGGGGGAAGGGGGAGGGTAAGCAAGATTTTCCAGAGTATCATCTTACCTGCTACCTCTCCTTCTCCTTCGATCTTCCCTAACTTGATCGTCGGAGGGCCCCCACTACTCCGGTGGTGGTGCGAGGCTTGCTTGCAGGTTCCCCGGCGGAAGGTGGAGCGCAACCGAAGCAATTCCAAGGGAACCCCGTTCACACCACTGTGCCAATCGTTCTCGGTTTGAACCCCCAGCAACAGTTGGCGCTAGAAGGAGGGCCGGATCTCAGAGCGATCGTAATGGCACGGCGAGGTGGTCGTGGAGCTTCCAATGCTTCCGGTCGCGGGGCCTCTCACGCCTCTGGCCGAAAGGCCGCTGCATCTCCAACACACTCTCAGCAACACTCCACCTCCCCACCGCCCGTTCAGACGGTCGAAGCCGCCCAGTTCGACCAACTAACCCAGCAGGTTCGCACCCTCGCGGAGGCGGTGCAGAATCTGCAGGGTGCGATTTTCCGGGCGCCGCAGCGGGCTCAGGAGCCGCCGCGGCCTGAGCATTCGCCTGTCCTCCTCAACCCGCGCTCCTTCCTCTCCCATGGGGATGAGCGCCGGCGCGAGGAGGATTCTCGAGCACGCTCCATTCTGCCGGGACCCTCCCACCGGAGCCGCGCGGGGTCCGAGAGGCGGGCCCGGGCGCGTTCCCAGACCCCCCAATCCTCGAGGAACCCGCGCTCCAGTCGGTCCCCCTCTCGCCGCTCCTTGTCTCCCACCCACCGGTCGCGCTCCCTGGACCGGCGGGTGGACGATCTCCACCGACAACTCCAGGTCCTGAAGGGCCATTCCAAAGATCCCTTCGCCGATTTAGAGATCTCCTCCCAGCCGGCGCTTGCCTCGAGGATCCTGCGGACCCCGAATCCGCCGGGGTTCAAAATGCCGGCGATCGAACCCTATGACAGGGCGGCGGACCCGCAGGATCACGTCGAGAGTTTCAGGACCCTTATGCTCCTCCACGGAGCATCAGATCCCCTTCTCTGCAAGGCTTTCCCGGCAACCCTCCGTGGCCCGGCGAGGGCATGGTTCGCCGGGCTGGAGGCTGACTCAATCCGGTCCTTCGACCAGTTCACTCGCCTCTTCGTCACTCATTTCGCCGTCAGTAGCCGGCGGCGACTGGTCTCCGACTCCCTCTTTGATGTCCGGCAAAACGAGGGAGAAAGCCTGCGGGATTATCTTACCCGCTTCAACAGGGCTACGCTGGAGGTCCGGAGCCTGAGTCAGGAGGTAGCTCTTTCAGCCCTGAAGCGTGGCTTCCGGAAGGGCAGACTCACCTTCTCCCTGGACAAACGCCTGCCGCGGAGCTTCCCAAAGCTGTTGTCCCAGGCGAACCAGTATGCGGACGCCGAGGAGGCGGCCGCCCACCGGAGCAAGGAGGCCGCCGAGATCCCTCCAAAGCTTGGGAAGAAAAGGCGGAAAGAGGCACGCCAGAGGAGGAGCCCGACGCCCCAGCGTCGGCGCAGAAGCCCGTCGCCGGCGAAGAACCACGGCGCCCCACGCCCTCGTTCTCCGCCCCGACGTTTCAATCGGTACACCCCTCTCCCGACTCCCCGGGCCAAGATCCTTATGGAGATCAAGGGGCGGGAGGACCTCCCGGCCCCGAGACAGATGCGGAAGATCCCTGGGAAGAGGCCCTCCCGGGCGTACTGTGAGTACCACCGAGACCACGGCCACGACACGGAAGACTGCTTCCAGCTTCGGGACGAGATCGAGGCTCTCATCCGCCGGGGGCGTCTCGGTCGATATGTGAGCGACCGACGTCCCCCCGCAGACCCGCGTCCGGCCGACCCGGCTCCTCCGGGACCTCGGGAGCAGAATCGACCCGTTGCGGGCGTGATCCACACTATCACTGGGGGCTGCCCCCGACCCGTGAGGAACGCAGGGGGCTCGACGGAGGCGTCGGGGGCGGCCGTCGCAAAGAGGCAAAGGGTCGGCAACGTAATCACTTTTTGTGATGAGGATGTAAAGGGGGTTCAGACCCCCCACGATGACGCCATGGTAATCTCCCTCACCATGGCAAACTATGATGTAAGGCGTGTTCTTGTGGATAGTGGAAGCTCAGCTGATATCTTGTTTTACGAGGCCTTCCAAAAGCTGGGCTTGTCCAGACAATTGTTGCACAAAATGTCCACCCCCCTCGTAGGATTCACCGGTGACGCTGTCCCGGTGGAAGGTGTCGTTGAGCTGCCTGTGACTGCGGGCGTCGCACCCGCAGAAGCCACGGTGCGACTCGGGTTCTTGGTCGTCCGTGTTCCCTCGGCTTACAACGCTATCCTCGGACGACCCGGGCTGAACGCCCTTCGTGCGGTGGTCTCCACGTACCACTTGCTCATGCGGTTCCCCACGACGGTCGGGATCAGGGAGGTCCGAGGTGACCAACCGACCGCACGGCAATGTTTCTTAGCGACCCTCAAAGGGAAGAAGCCCGCAGAAGCCCTAAGCGTCGAGTCCCTTGATGCCAGAGACGAGGTGGCCTTGCGGCAGGGGGAGCCGGCCGAGGGTGTGGTCGAAGTTCCCCTCGAGGAAGGCCGCCGGGACCGGGCGGTCCGGGTCGGCGCCAATCTCGACCCGGGAGCTCGGGCCCGGTTGGTGGAATTCCTCCGAGCCAATGCCGATGTATTTGCCTGGTCGGCGGCCGATGTACCTGGGATCGACCCGGAGGTCATCTCTCACGCCCTCAACGTCGACCCGACCCACCGGCCAGTGAAGCAGAAGAAGAGACACTGTGCCCCGGATCGGATCCGGGTGATCGACCAGGAGGTAGACAAACTCTTGGAGGCAGGATTCATAAGGGAGGTGAGTTACCCCGAGTGGCTGGCAAATGTCGTACTTGTCCGGAAGGCGAGCGGGAAGTGGAGGATGTGCGTCGACTATACCGACCTGAACAAGGCGTGCCCCAAGGATAGCTTTCCGCTTCCGCGGATAGACCAACTGGTCGACGCGACTTCCGGACATCAGCTGCTGTCTTTCATGGACGCCTTCTCCGGTTACAACCAGATAATGATGGCCCCACAGGACGAGGAGAAAACTGCCTTTATAACAGACCGGGGGCTGTACTGCTACAAGGTAATGCCCTTCGGTCTGAAGAATGCTGGCGCCACTTACCAGCGCCTCGTCAACAAAATCTTCAAAGAGCAAATCGGCCGGAATATGGAGGTGTACGTGGACGATATGCTGGTGAAGAGCCGCCAGGCAGACCAGCACATCGTGGATCTAGAGGAGACTTTCACCACCTTGCGGAAGTTTCGCATGAAGCTGAACCCAGCGAGTGCGCCTTTGGCGCTTCGGCCGGGAGGTTCCTCGGTTTCATTGTCAACCAGCGGGGTATCGAAGCCAACCCGGACAAAATCAAGGCCATCCAAGGTATGTCCCCTCCGACCAAAGTGAAGGAGGTTCAGGAGCTCGCTGGAAGGGTCGCCGCGCTCGGACGATTTGTGGCAAAATCGGCCGAACGCTGCCAACCATTCTTCAAGGTGTTAAAACGCCCGAAAGACTTCCTCTGGACGGCCGAATGTCAAGCAGCATTCGACCAGCTCAAGGAATACCTGGCGTCTCCTCCCCTGCTGTCCAAGCAGCAAGAAGGGGAGATGCCAGGCTAACCCGATGATCATCCCGGGAGCAGTCTAGCCTAAAGCTCCGACCGGTCGCCTCGGCTTGCGCCAGCCTTGGCCGACCAACGAGCGGAATTCCCCGAGGCTCGGCCCTCGGATGCCAGGCTAACCCGATGATCATTCCGGGAGCAGACTAGCCTGAAGCCCCGACCGGTCGCCTCGGCTTGCGCCAGCCTTGGCCAACCAACGAGCGAAATTCCTCGAGGCTCGGCCCTCGGATGCCAGGCTAACCCGATGATCATCCCGGGAGCAGTCTAGCCTGAAGCCCCGACCGGTCGCCTCGGCTTGCGCCAGCCTTGGCCGACCAACGAGCGGAATTCCCCGAGGCTCGGCCCTCGGATGCCAGGCTAACCCGATGATCATCCCGGGAGCAGACTAGCCTGAAGCCCCGACCGGTCGCCTCGGCTTGCGCCAGCCTTGGCCGACCAACGAGCGGAATTCTCCGAGGCTCGGCCCTCGGATGCCAGGCTAACCCGATGATCATCCCGGGAGCGGACTAGCCTGAAGCCCCGACCGGTCGCCTCGGCTTGCGCCAGCCTTGGCCGACCAACGAGCGGAATTCTCCGAGGCTCGGTCCTCGGATGCCAGGCTAACCCGATGATCATCCCGGGAGCAGTCTAGCCTGAAGCCCCGACCGGTCGCCTCGGCTTGCGCCAGCCTTGGCCGACCAACGAGCGGAATTCCCCGAGGCTCGGCCCTCGGATGCCAGGCTAACCCGATGATCATCCCGGGAGCAGACTAGCCTGAAGCCTCGACCGGTCGCCTCGGCTTGCGCCAGCCTTGGCCGACCAACGAGCGGAATTCCCCGAGGCTCAGCCCTCGGATGCCAGGCTAACTCGATGATCATCCCGGGAGCAGACTAGCCTGAAGCCCCGACCGGTCGCCTCGGCTTGCGCCAGCCTTGGCCGACCAGCGGAAGAATTTCCTGAGGCCTAACCCTCGGATGCCTGGCCTAGCGCCGGAAGAATTTCCTGAGGCCTAACCCTCGGATGCCTGGCCTAGCACCGGAAGAATTTTCTGAGGCCTAACCCTCGGATGCCTGGCCTAGCGCCGGAAGAATTTTCTGAGGCCTAACCCTCGGATGCCTGGCCTAGCGCCGAAAGAATTTCCTGAGGCCTAACCCTCGGATACCTGGCCTAGCGCCGGAAGAATTTCCTGACGCCTAACCCTCGGATGCCTGGCCTAGCGCCGGAAGAATTTCCTGAGGCCTAACCCTCGGATGCCTGGCCTAGCGCCGGAAGAATTTCCTGAGGCCCAACCCTCGGATGCCTGGCCTAGCGCCGGAAGAATTTCCTGAGGCCCAACCCTCGGATGCCTGGCCTAGCGCCGGAAGAATTTCCTGAGGCCCAACCCTCGGATGCCTGGCCTAGCGTCGGAAGAATTTCCTGAGGCCTAACCTCCGGATGCCTGGCCTAGCGCCGGGAGAATTTCCTGAGGCCTAACCCTCGGATGCCTGGCCTAGCGCCGGAAGAATTTCCTGAGGCCTAACCCTCGGATGCCTGGCCTAGCGCCGGAAGAACTTCAAGAGTCAGGAGTCGGCGAGACGCTACCAAGAGTTAAGAAGAGGAAGGACGAAAGTGAAATGAGGAAACACTCTGTTTGCATTAACTTTCGTTGCATCAGGGCCGAGACCCATACAACATGGCAAAACGCCAACATACAAAGAAAAGAACAAAGAAAAGTACAGAGAGTCAGTTTGGAGGAACCCCTGAGTCGGGAACGGCGAGCACGTCCACGAAGGGTGGGGAGACGGTTGGAGAATCGGCAGGCAATGGCATCGGAGGGGAGTCGAGGAGGGAGACCCCACTCAGGTCAATTCCGGGGTATTTAGCGGACACCCTTGCCAGGCCTTCATCGAAGCCTAAGGCAAAGGAGTCGGACCCCGCGTCCGACATGTCACGGATGAACTCGGCGGACTGACGATAGGCCTATACCGCCTGACGCCCGATCTCCGCGCTCTTCTCGGCCAGCGCAGCCTCCGCTCGCTCCGTAATCTGAGCTTTCGCTTCCATGACCTTCGCCACAATCCGGTCGTCCGCCTCGGAGGAGACCCTCAACAGATCGGCCCGAGCCTCCATGTGCCTCGCCTCGGCAGCGACGCGAGCAGCCTCAGCCTCCTCCAGGCGCGAATGAAGCTCCTGGTTGCTCGCACGAGTCCCCTCCAAGGCCGACTCCAATTCGGCCAGCTTGGCTTCAAGAGATCGGGTTCGGTTGCGGGCGTTGTCGGCCGACTGCTGGGCCTTCTCCCACCTCTCCCGGAAGTCGGCAGCCTTCCGGGACTGCTTTTCAGCCCGCTCCTCTGCCTTCCTGATCTCGCTTTCGAGACCCGAGGCAAGCTTGAGTTGCTCCTGAGCATCCATCAGTTGCCTCTCGAGGACGGCGAAGCCGAGTGCCCGCTCTTCGGCCACCTGGAGCCTCGTTTCGAGGTCCCTGGTCGTCCTCCCCACCGCAGCCTGGCCTCCCTCCTCTACAGCTTTCAGTCGGCTCTCGGTCCTCGCCAGGAGCCTCGCCTGTTCCTCGTGGCTCTCCTCCAGGCGGATCATGTACTGGGCGAGCTAAGAGATAGAAAAAATGAGAGCGTCAGATGGGGATCAACAGAGCCTATAAATGACGAAAGCGACCAAAAGAACACTCACCGACATGAGACAGACGCAGCTGGCAGCTCCGACTTCAGGGATGCTCATCTGCCGGACCTGCCTACGGTCCCTCTCCAGCAGCACCGTCTCGACGAGGTTTCGGGCGCCGGCGAAAGTGAAGGCCGACCCCGACTTCGCCTCGGAGCCGGACGGTGGTTCTGCAGCCTTACCCTTACCCATCGCTTGGGAGAGAGTCATGCCAACCGTGCGCGGGGCAGGGGCCGCGCCAGAGATCGACAGGGTCCCGCTCGGCCGGGGCCTCGGCGCGCCCCCCCTTCTCGTATCATCCGAAGCCGACCGAGTCGAAGATCGGGCTGGGGACCGACTGCGTCCGACCCGGCCGCCCCGGGCGCGCTCGGATGACACCTCCGGAAAAACGATAGTCTCATCACCGGAGGGCTGATACGGCGTCAACTGTCGGTCCGAGCCCGCGGCGTCCCCCTGATCGATGGGCCCGGACCCGTCGGTCGGCGTCGGAGTCGCCTGCTGGCGGGGCTTCTTCGCCGGTGGGACCCCGCTCGGAGGAATCCGTTTCTTCCTCCGGACCGCTTCCAGTAGGGACGCCCTACTAACAGCCATTGCCTTATCCGACTGCATGACGTCGTCGATTTGCAAAAAGGACGAGATGGTTAGAAACTAAGAAACCGATGGAAAGAAGAAAGGAAAGAGGAGAAAAGAGCTAAAAAAGAAGAAGTGGTGGCGGGCTCACGGTCGGCAGGGACCGAGCTCAGACCGACGTTCACCAAGGCATCCTCGGAAATAAGGCTAGCCACCGGGGGGAGCCGGCCCTCGGCGACCAACCCCCTCAAGACGGCGACGCCATCGGACTCCTCCCTCGACAACCTCGATAGGCCGATCGGGGACTTCATCGGCGTCTCCCAGGTTGTCCCGATTCCCCAAGAGGGATCTACGTCGATGAAAAAGAAACGCTCCTTCCAGCCATGAATGGAGGAAGGAGCCTCCTTGACGAGGCCGCACCCTCGCCGCGCTGCAAAGCACCACCACCCTCTGTCCCGGGGGTGGCCGTTCAGACCATAGCATTCCCAAAAGACGTTCAGGGTGGCGGGAACCTCGTGCATGCGGCAGAGAACCTGGAAGGCCGTCAGGGTACGCCATGAGTTCGGCACCAGTTGCGTCGGCGCCACTCTTAAACCTCGAAGCACCTGCACGACTAAGTCTGAGAGGGGAAGGCGGAACCCAGCCCGAAGGATGTCCTCATTGATGGCGACCTTCCCTGGAGGAGGATGGGACATCCTCTCCTCAGGCCCCGGGAGCGTAACGTTGCAGGTTTCGGGAAGGTGGTACCGGGCCACGAACCTATCTAGGTCTTCGGGGACCAGCTCCGACTGAATGCGGTCTGCTCTTACTTCGTCCATCCCTAACGGCCAGTGAATCTACGGTCAGGACGGGGTCAAGAGGGGAGAAGGGACCGGAACGACTGGGGTACACTAATACGAAAGGAGAAAGTACGGAGGGCCCTAAATTGCAGAGTGGGGCAACTCACCGAAAGGGAAGGAAGAACGGCTCCGAGAGCGCCAAAGGAGGAGCGAACGAACAGTCCGACGGCAATGGCAGCAGCACAAGGGAGAAACTCGAGGATGCCTGTGAAGAGAAAGGCGGACGGGGGAGGGCCCCCGGTTAAATAGGCGGAAAGGCGGGTGACGCCTCGGTGGCGCCAGAGGACGCCTGGCTGCCGAAGGTTCGTTTGCGCCCCAAAGGCGAATCGACGCCATTAAGGAAGGATGTCCGCCGAAATCCGCAGACCGCCAGATCAGCGACAACCGCCATACGCCGTAAAGAAGGCGGGGAGCTCGAAGCGCGCGCGCCTTTCCGAGGGATGGCGGCAATCTCGAAGCATCACTCCCTTCACCCGTTTCCCTCCTGGTTCCAGGCTCGGAAGTGGGGGGCTACTGTTACGGGGGAACTTAGCCACCATGCCCCACGTGACCGGCACGCGCGCCCGGGAAGACTACGGCTGCCCCTTGATCCAGCAATCCGACCTCGGGTCGGATATCTTCGGCTCCGCAGCCCGACCCCGAGTCGGCTGCCCCTTGATCCAGCAATCTGACCTCGGGTCGGATATCTTCGGCTCCACAGCCCGACCCCGAGTCGGCTGCCCCTTTTATCCAGCAATCCGACCTTGGGTCGGATATCTTCGGCTCCGCAGCCCGACCCCGAGTCGGCTGCCCCTTAATCCAGCAATCCGACCTCGAGTCGGCAATCTCTGACAACAACAGACTGTTCCCCTGAGGCACGCCGCGGCCCCCTGCTCCACTACTCCCTGCAACGGCCGTATCCGACGCTGTTTCACGATCTCCTGTAACAGCCGTACAAAGCGAAACTCCACTACGCCCTGCCATAGCCGTACCCAGCGCTGCCCCACGACGCCCTGTAACGGCCATGTCAGTGGCAACCCCATCGCGCCACACGATGACCAATCCCCAAAAGAACCCCCCAGCCTGGTATATATGCGGCTGGGGGGGAAGGGGGAGGGTAAGCAAGATTTTCCAGAGTATCATCTTACCTGCTACCTCTCCTTCTCCTTCGATCTTCCCTAACTTGATCGTCGGAGGGCCCCCACTACCCCGGTGGTGGTGCGAGGCTTGCTTGCAGGTTCCCCGGCGGAAGGTGGAGCGCAACCGAAGCAATTCCAAGGGAACCCCGTTCACACCGCTGTGCCAATCGTTCTCGGTTTGAACCCCCAGCAACAGTACTTGTAGGACAAAGGCAAAGAAATATTTACTTAGTAGATCTTCATGAGTTAGGCAGGAAAAATGGTTTATGCTTAATTACCAATGAAGAAAAGAAAAATAAAACTAGTTGGCTTTGGCATCGAAGATTAGGACATGCTAGTATGGAATTAATATCAAAACTAGTTAAGAAGGAATTAATAAAAGATGTGCCAAAATTGATCTTTGAAAAGGATAAAATATGTGGACCATGTTCATTGGGAAAACAAACTAAATCATCTTTCAAATCGAAGAATATAGTATCAACAACTAGACCATTTGAACTCATACACATGGATTTATTTGGATCTACTAGAACTACAAGTCTAGGAGGGAAGAAATATGGACTAGTTATTGTTGATGATTTTTCAAAGTATACATGGGTTTCATTTTTGGCACATAAGAATGAAGCATTTTCAGAATTTTTGAAACTATATAATAATATCAAATGAAAAGAAACTCACCTTAGTAGCAATTCGAAGTGATCATGGTACGGAATTTGAAAATCAACACTTTGAAGAATTTTGCACTAAAAATGGAATATCACATCAATTTTCAGCACCTAGAACGCCTCAACAAAATGGGGTTGTTGAAAGGAAAAATAGGACATTGGCAGAAATGGCACGCACAATGTTGTGTGAGTCAAATCTTCCAAAGTACTTTTGGGCTGAAGCTATAAACACTGCTTGCCATATTCTAAATCGAGTTTTAATACGACCTATAACCAAGAAAACTCCTTATGAACTCTGGAAGAATAAGAAACCAACTGCTAAATATCTTAAAGTTTTTGGATGTACATGTTTCATCTTAAACAATGGCAAGGAGGATCTAAGTAAATTTGATGCCAAGTCAGATGAAGGTATCTTCTTAGGATACTCCACATCTAGCAGGGCATACAGAGTATTCAATAAAAGAACCTTAGTAGTGGAAGAGTCAGTCAATATTATATTTGATGAGTCTGATAGTGAGTCTGCTAGAAAAGAAAATATTGTTGATGATGATACAGGAATTATCGATTTTGAAAAGTTGAATATTGATGACGTGCCAAATCAAGATAAGGGAGATGATAGCATGCCACCACAATCCCAAAACTTGCCAAAGGAATGGAGGTATGCATATGGACATCCTAAAGACTTAATCATTGGTGATCCATCTCAAGGGGTAAGAACTCGATCATCTCTTAGGAATTTAAATGATTATCTTACTTTCGTTTCACAATTAGAACCTAAGACTTATGAAGAAGCTGAAAAAGATACTAACTGGATAAATGCCATGCAAGAAGAATTAAATCAATTCAAAAGAAGTAATGTATGGACATTAACTGGAAGACCAAAGCATAATTCAGTAATTGGAACTAAATGGATATTTAGAAATAAATTAGATGAAAATGGATTAGTTATAAGAAATAAGGCTAGACTTGTAGCTAAGGGATACAATCAAGAAGAAGGAATAGATTTTGATGAGACATTTGCTCCTGTAGCTAGATTAGAGGCTATTAGATTACTTCTAGCATTTGCATGTTTCATGGATTTCAAATTATATCAAATGGATGTGAAGAGTGTATTCTTAAATGGTTTTATTGAGGAGGAAGTATATGTAAAACAACCTCCAGGTTTTGAGAATCATGAATTGCCAAATCATGTCTTTAAACTACATAAGGCATTATATGGATTAAAGCAAGCACCTAGGGCTTGGTATGATCGATTAAGCAAATTTCTGCTTAATAATGACTTTAGTAGAGGAAATGTAGATAAAACTCTATTTCTCAAAAGAAAGGACAAAAATCTATTAGTGGTACAAATATATGTAGATGACATAATCTTTGGTGCCACAAATGATACTCTTTGCAAAGAATTTGCTGATTTAATGCATGGAGAATTTGAAATGAGTTTGATGGGAGAACTAAGCTTTTTTCTAGGATTACAAATCAAACAAACTAAAGAAGGCATTTTCATTCATCAAACTAAGTATACAAAGGAAATACTAAAGAAGTTTGGGAATGAAAATCATAAGGTAGTAGGCACTCCAATGAATCCCACTAGCAAGCTAGACAAGGATGAAAAAGGGAAGAGTATTGATATCAAGCTCTATAGAGGACTAATTGGATCCTTGCTCTATCTTACTGCCAGTAGACCCGACATCGTATTTAGTGTAGGAATATGTGCTAGATACCAATCGGATCCTAAGGAGTCACATTTAAGTGCTGTTAAGAGAATCCTTAGATATTTAAGAGGAACTACCAATATAGGGCTATGGTACTCAAGGGACTTCTGTCTAAATTTGCTTGCGTATTCAGATGCTGATTTTGCCGGATGCAAATTAGATAGGAAGAGCACAAGTGGCACATGTCAATTCTTAGGAAATAACTTAGTATCATGGTTTAGCAAAAAGCAGAATTCAGTGGCACTGTCCACAGCTGAAGCTGAATATATAGCTGCTGGTAGTTGTTGTGCTCAAGTATTATGGCTTAAGCAACAACTAGAGGACTATGGAGTTAAACTAGATAATATTCCTATTAAGTGTGATAATACTAGTGCCATCAATCTTACTAAAAATCCAGTTCAGCACTCTAAAGCCAAACACATAGAAATAAGGTACCATTTTATTAGGGATCATGTGCAAAATGGAAATATATGTATTGAGCATATATGCACTGAAAAACAATTAGCCGACATATTTACGAAACCATTGAGTGAAGATAGATTCTGCATGCTAAGGAGGGAATTAGGCATATGTGATCCTTTTTATTGAAAAAATATAAAAGGGAGCTAGTAGTCTCATGATACATTCTTCCAATTTCTAAAATCCCATGAAACATGAGTCAAATTTGTTATCTAGAGATTCCTTACTCATGTATCATTGTCCCATAAAGAGTTTATAAGGATTGGAAGCAAGAAAAATTCTTAGAAGCAAAAAGAAAGAGAAAAGAAAAAATTCTGCACTTGGGTCGACCCAACCCTGAATAGGGTCGACCCAACGTTGAGTCGACCCAAGAAAAATCTTGAGTCGACCCAACGTCGGGACCCCACTGTTAAAAGGGGACACGAGAGCATTGTTAGGGCACTGTTTGCCCTTGTCCTCTTCTGAATACTCTAATCCCCACTCTCCAAACTCCTCCAAACTCCTCCAAACAGTAGATTACCTTGAGATCTTAGAGAAATGGGACCCAAAAGAGCCGTAGCCAAGAGATCCGGAAGAGTCACACGGATCCAACGGGAGGAAAGGCAACCTACGGAGCCATCTACCATGTCTCCACGATGTGAGGCACGTGCGGAGGCCCCTCCTCCTCCTTCCCCCTCAGTGATACTTGCAAGATTTGCGGGGAGACCGGTTACAACGGGGAGAAGGATCCATTCCGAGTTCTTTGATCAAGAAGGGTTTCGGTTGAGGGAATGGATCCAAAGGCAAGGTTGGGAGTATCTTTGCTCCCTAGACGTGATGATCTACCCTGGATTGGTTCAGGAGTTCTATGCCTTCCTCAAAACTGGTATGGGAGGGCTTGTTTCGAAAGTTCGAGGGGTTCGAGTTCGAGTTTCCGAGGAGAGCTTGAGTGAGCTACTTCATCTACCCTGCGTAGGAGCCACTCCAAAAAAGCCTGAAAACAAAATGAGAGCTCTACAGTTGATCATGGAAAATGAGAACTTCGACTTTTCCGCGAAGGTAATAGCTAGTTCTCTTACTGCTGAAATGAGATTACTGCTCAGTATAATAAATAGAATCTTATTTCCAGAGACCGGGAGATTCGATCTCATCACAGAGCGAGATCTAGCAGTGATGGAGTGTATGATTCAAGGGATTCCCCTAAATCTTTCGGCCATGATACTAAGACAGATGAGGAAGGTGATGTGCAACTCCAGGGTATCACTACCTTATGGTATGATACTCACCTTGATTTTTCGACAGCACGGTTTAGCTCTCGAGGAGGAGGCATCCAAGAGTCTGCATCATACTGACACATACACTGCACGGACACTTATACGCATGGGATATGAGAAAGTGAACGGGCAGTGGATTCACACTGGAGCAGGCATTCAGGGTGAGGCACCAGAGGGAGATGCACCCGAGGATGAGGATGAGGAGCATATGGATCATCCTACTGCACCTTCAGAGGCTGGACCATCATCATCCGTTCCTCCGAGAGATACGGATGAGTTCTGGAGCAGGATGACTGAGCTCATGTCAGCTCAGGCGAGGACTATCACTGACGGGCTGACGAGCCGATTGGACGCCCGATTGGACGTCATGTCTGCTGAGATCAGTGATCTGAGGCAGCAGATAGGAGCACTCCGGAGAGAGAGAGACCCATGGACCATCTGTGCCACAGGCTGCTAAGTCAGAGATTTCGGCACAGAGTCATCCAGCTCGTCGTGCTCCACGCCAGACACAGTCTCACCAGGCTCGACCTCCCCTCGCCACGTACACTAGGAGGATGAGGACTAGATCCCAGCCATTAGAGTCTCCCTAGGCTGATCTTAGCATCTATGTTTAGAGCCTAGGCTAGATATCTAGTTCTCATATCTATTTTGCTTTTATCATGTATCTTTAAACTTTGATTCAGGAACATTGTATCTATTTTTGTTTTTGGCATGAATGTATGAAAATGTTCCCATTTTGATCAATGAAGTTTGAAGCTTGGTATTTATTGCATCTTTCCCATGTATCTTTTTGATGATAACAAAAAGGGGGAGAAGTAAAGAAAGAGTATTTATTTTAGGAGAAGTAAAGATCTTAGGGGAGAAGTAAAGATATTGTTTAGAGTAAGTAAAGAAAGAATAATAAGAGCAAAAGTAAAGAAAGTTAAAGAAAGGAGAAGTAAAGAAAAAGAAATAAGAAGTTATGTAAAGAAAGAGAAATAAGAACTTATGCAAGAAAAGAGAAATAATTGGGCAAACAAATTGAAAATCATATAAGAAAGCTTATGCATCTAAGGGGGAGCAATTTGTAACAATGAAAATCATCAAATCAAAAATTTCTATCAAATTTCAGAATTTGGCACATATAATTTAAGAATTTGGCACGCACCTCTCGCACCCCGATACATAACCGGAAACTCATATTTTATCTCAAATTTTTGAAGTTTCATCGTTAATGAATTATAAATGAAAGGGGGAGCAATTCAAAAAGTCAAATTGGCAACATTTAAATGAAATAGGGGGAGCTTTCACTCTTATATGAAAAGCTGAAATTCAGCAAGTTAAGTCCTTTCAAAAACTGATCTTAAAGACAAGTATCAATAGGCTCATACTCTTTATTTTGTAATCATCAAAAAGGGGGAGATTGAGGATGATAGTGTTATTTTGATGATTAACAAGCAATTATCTAGAGTATGTTATAAGTTAAATTGATACTTCATTTATAAGACTATTACTCTCAGGATATTTGTATAAATTGATATAGATACATTTCATTGTCTATTTGAATGAATCTAACCTTGAGATGCAGCAAAGTGTGGATTGAGTCGACCCAAAGGATGATTGGGTCGACCCCGGCACATCAAGAAATCATTTGGCACACTTCTGCAAAAATAGCACAGATGAACAGTGAGTTGGGTCGACCCAAGGAAAGCATGAGTCGACCCAAACATCAAGATCCTCAAAACAAGACAGAACAATGGTTCTCTGGATTCACTGAGAGGGTCGACCCAAGAAGTAGTTGAGTCGACCCAAGCTTGAGTCGACCCAAACCCTGAGAGGGTCGACCCAAAGGCAAGACAGAAAAGAAGACAGAAAATGGTTCTCTGAAATTACTGAGAGGGTCGACCCAAGAAGAAGTTGAGTCGACCCAAGTGAACTTTGAGTCGACCCAAAGAATGGTTGGGTCGACCCAAGGGAAGGAAGGCTGAATTTCAAGTTTCTGTGTTTTCTGAGAGAGTCGACCCAAGGAATATTTGAGTCGACCCAAGTGAAAGTTGGGTCGACCCAAGGACAGGTTGAGCCGACCCAAACACGAGCTGAAGCATAACGGCTAGTTCTGCAGATGTACTTTTTGTCCTTTCCAAAGTCAGTAACGGCTAGTTTTTGAATTCTAACCATTGGGGCTTGTCCAATGGATGTAGGAGACTATTTAAAGTGGCACTATTCATTAGATAGAACAACTTTTGAAAGGAATATCCAAGGGTACACAAGAAAACAAAAGAGCCCTAATCTTCTTCATCCAAGTGCTTCATTCAAGAATCAAAGAAAGGGGTTGAGCAGATTCAAAGAGTCATCAAGAGCTCCATCCTCCCTTGTAGAGTGAAGCATTCTTGACAAAGAAGAGAGAAGCCACTTCAAAGCGATAAATATTTTCTATACTCTTCTTTGTAGTTTATATTGTTTCATTTGCTCATTTAGGAGTTTAAATCTTCCTTCTTTATTTGTTAAACAACTTGTAAAGGTTGGTTGGTGAGCTCGGAAAACCAACGGAGTAGGTTGATTGGTGAACCCGGAAAACCAATTGTAAAGGTTCGTTGGTGAGCCCGTAAAACCAACAAAGGTTTTTGGTGAACCCGGAAAACCAAAGTGTAAAGGTTCGTTGGTGAGCCCGTAAAACCAACAAAGGTTTTTGGATTGTGAGCCCGGAAAACAATCCAACTGTAATCCGCGAGATTATAGTGAATTTCCAAGGGGTCGCTTGGGGAGTGGACGTAGGTGCTAAGGAGAGCACCGAACCACTATACTTTATGTTGTTTGTGTTGTGATTTGCTTTAGCTTACTAACCATCCATTTGACTTGAGTAAGATAGTTTAAATTTAAAAAGAAACCAATTCACCCCCCCCCCCCCTCTTGGCTTGTCACCTTGGGCAACACTTTCTTTATTGGCGGGCTGAGCCGGAGGTCACTTTTCCCGATCCATCCCGAAGGTTTTTTTCCCTCTCTCGCCCATCATCGTACCCAGCCCAGCTAGTTCTAGCGGGGAAGAGGGACTCCATCGGGGACCGAAAAAGAGATGAAGAAAGAGCCTACCTAAAAGAGGAAGATGGAACCCCTTGATTCTTAGAATCAAGGGGCGTTGGCTCCCAGCAAAGAAGGAGAGGGGGCCACACCCCTCCTTGTCCTCTTGGCTGCCCCCTCTTGCCTATTTTGACCCCTCAAAATAAGGCATCAAGAGGGAGGCTCCAATAATAGGAAAAAGGCTGAATTTGGCAGGATTTTCAAGGACTCGATCTAGCCAACTTTTGACTAGGATTTGAGTCAAATTTTTTTGGTCAGACCCAACATAATTTGACTCAATTAATCAGCAAATCAAAGACTTAATTATAATCTAATTATAATTATTTAATTCTTCCATTTAACTCACTAACTCTTAGTGGGTTATTTCAAACATCAATCTCATTGACATTGTGATTCCAAATCACAATTCGACAATCCTAATAATCAGAACCCCTAATGTGTGTGACCTCGTAGGTTCTAATCTAACTGGTAATGAGACATATTGAGATCTCCATCTCAATATCACTGAAACACCTTTCAGTGGACTGAAACACTTTCAGTTCTACTCGTCAGGGTTTATCGATCATCAGGTAAATTCCCGTGAGTCCCAACATCCCCAAGTGACACCTAGCAGTATGTAGTAGCAACCCAGTAGAATAGAATAATGAACCTCTAGGTGTAGTTATCGTATGATACAGTCCTACTATCGTGGATCCCTACAGGACGGAGGTCATGGATAACTCGTCAAACCCCATCGTCTGTCATATGTCAAGATTTATTCGACTTAAGTTCGAGAGTGGAAAACTCTTTCTCCACTATGCATATTGCCCCGGCCGAGGTCTTACGAACTCAGTCTTATAAATCACATAGGATCTCTCCCTATTTATCAAGGTCGATAGATTCCATATAGGTGCATACCCTACTCCTACAGTGAACCTACTGCAGCCAATCTACACTGCATGGACCCATATGTCTAGAGACCATGTATATGTGCAGTCAAACTACAATAACCTCACTGTAAGTAGCCGAAGCACCGCAGGTCAAAGGACCGGTCACACTACTGCAACATCAAGCAAGTCACTGACGAGTGGATAGACATCTAAGTAACTTCTTGTCTTGGTCACGCTCAGTACCCTTGTTCTCTAACAAGCACCTGCACTATCACTTCAGTATCCCTACACTGTGGACTCGAGTCTCGTCCATCTATAAGGAAAGCGATCTGTGCACTGATCTCATCGGATCGATCACCGTCCTCGTGATGATCCATTGATCAGGAGCATTTAGAAATTAATCACTAATGGCCAATGGCTCAAATTTTCAACTCTTAAGAATATGCGTCATCATCTTATTAATTTCTTGGACGATTCATGGACACATAAGAACATGAATGAAAAGAATGCCCAACTTAATAAATTCATAATAAGGTCAAGTACAAATTTATGTCCCAGAATAAAATAATGCATCAGCCAAATTGGCTTCTAGGGCATACTTCTAACACTCTTATCTTCTCCCAAAGACCAAGAACATGTCCTTAGTTCTTCTTAAGTACTCAAGACTGTTCTTCACAGCTATCCTGCGCTTTTTGCCTGGATTTGACTGATATATGTTCGTGACACTCACAGCATGTACTATATCAAGTCACGTACATTGCATGGTATACATGAGGCTCCCTATAGCCGAAGCATAAGGGATCTTGCTCATCCGCTGAATCTCTTCAGATGTGTTGGGGCACATCTTTTTGGAGAGATTTATCCCATGTCTAAGGGATAATAATCCCCTTTTAGAGTTTTCCATGCCGAACCTCTTCAGCACTCCCTCTATATACATATTCTGTGACAGGACAAGCATCCTTTTAGATCTATCTCTATAGACCTTAATTCAAAATATAGGATGCTTTCCCAAGGTCTATCATGGAGAATTCCTTACACAACCAAACCTTGGCCTAAGTTAGTATGGGAATATCATTACCAATTTTGAAGGATATCATCTATGTACAATACGAAGAATGCAATAGCCCTCCCACTAACTTTCTTATAAACACATGGTTCCTTTTCGTTATTGATGAAATCAAACGATTTGATTATATCGTTGAAACGAGTGTTCCAACTCCGAGATACTTGCTTTTGTCCATAGATGGACCTTTGCAGCTTACAGACCTTGTGGCCACCATCACAGTATCATGATATGCTGCAACAGCAAGCAATATTCGAATGAACTTCAGCAATGCTATAGGATGAAAAGTATCCTCATAATCAGTACTTTCGCACTGACTATAACCTTTCGCCACTAGCCTTGCCTTATAGGTCTCTATCTAACCATCCGAACTTAATTTTCTCTTGTAGATCCATTTATACCCAATAGGTACTATACCTTCTAGTGGATCTACTAAGGTCCAGACTTGGTTGGAATGGATGGAGTTCATCTCTGACTTCATCGCTTCCAGCCATCTCTCGGAATTGATGTCTAACATCGCCTCGTTGTAGGTATTAAGATCCTTACCTTGATCCCTATCTCCCATGAGGAACACTTCCTCTACATCCTCTGTAAGCATACCTAAGTACCTTTCAGGTGGACGGGAGATCCTACTAGATTTACGAGGTGGAGGAGGTACTACGTGTACTGGCTTAATATAAATAGGTTCTATAGGCACAATGGCTCGTTGCTGTTTTAGAGACTTTCTCTTCAAGCTCAATTTTTCTCCCACTGTTTCTGTCAAGGATAAACTATTTTCCATGAAGATAGCATCTAGGCTCACAAACACTTTGTGATCCTTTGGGACGAAAAGTCGTATCCTAATGACTCTTTAGGATATCCTATAAAATGAGCATTAATTGTCCTATCCTCTAACTTGTCCGCCTGTTGTCGCTTGAGTTGAGCTGGACATCCCCAAATCTTGAGATAACCAAGACTCAGCTTCTTACCATGTCATATCTCATATGGTGTGGTAGGAACGGACTTTAGAGGAAACTCTATTTAATAAGTAAATAGTTGAAAATAGGGCATCTATCTAAAGAAACAAGGATAAATCAGTGAAGCTCATCATGGACCGGACCATATCCAATAGAGTCTGATTTCTCCTTTCTGACGCCCCGTTGAGTTGAGTTGTACCTGGAGGAGTCCATTATGAGACTATGCCATTCTTCTTGAGATAGTTCCGGAATTCTTCACTAAGGTATTCTCTTCCTCGATCTGATCGAAGAGCCTTACGGGGTTTTCCAGTTTGTTTTTCCACTTCATTTTTGAACTTTTTGAACTTTTCAAAAGATTCAGACTTGTGTCTCATAAGATACACATACCCATATCGTGAATAATCATCGGTAAAGGTAATGAAGTATGAATAACGTCCCCTATCTAGCACATCGAATGGGCCACACACATCTGTGTGTACTAAGGTAAGTATTTCAGTGGTCCTCTCCCCATGCCTACAAAGGGTAATCTAGCCATTTTTTCTTGAAGGCAGAATTTACAAATCAAATATAACTCGAAAGTCAATGAGCCAAAAAGCTCATGCTTCTTCAATTTGTTTATTCTGTCTTCTCCTATATGGCCAAGCCTGAGGTGCCACAAATACTTTAGATTTATCTCATTTCTGGATCTATTAGATCCTATGGTATTTACTGTTTGCTCAGATACATTCTCATATACATCCATATGTATGTGATAGAGATTGTCAATCATAAAACCACGTTGAACCAATTTATTTCTCAAATAAATGAACAGTAGTCTTATAAAAATCTTTCTGTGCTAAACAAGATACAGAAATCAAATTTCTGCTAGCAACAGGTAACAATCCCTAAGTATCCTGAGCATATCTGACATACCTTCTGAAGGTCTGTCACCCTTCATGTTTTTTTTATGCTTTCCATGTATGTAGGATAGTTCCTCTTCCAATGGCCGTCCATGATGCAATGGAAACACTTTTCCTTGCAATTGGCCTTTTTTCTTGGAACTTCCTTACTTGGCGTTTTCTCAGTCTTCTGCTTCTTCGCAAGCTTCTTTTTCTTCAAAATAGACTCTCTCTTGGAAGTAGAAATCAACTCGACAGCGAGAACGATGCCCCTTGAACTCTTCAAGGTCCCTAAGGCAGTTACCAATTTATTTAACAATTTTGTTTTGGTGCATACAATCTTGTTCATATGGTAATTTACTATAAACTATTCATATGAAGCTAGAAGGGATTGTGGGATCAAATCCGTTTGTAATTCCTTGTGCACGGTCATGCCGAGCTTCTCAAGCTTCTCTAAGTCCTTTATCATGGTCAAACCATAATCATGGACAGACTGCTCATCGCGCATCTTGGCCTTGAAGAGCCTCTTGGACACTTCAAACCAAGCTGCGTGACTCTGATCACCATACAACTCTTGCAGGTGATTTATGTATTCTTGGCAATCTTCATGTTCTCATGCTGGCATTATAATTTATTGGACATGGATGCCATTATGTAGCACCTAACTTTATTGTCATCGTTCGTCTACTTGGCATGCGTCTTACGCCGACAGTGATCAGACAGATTGGTAATACGGAGATTCCATGGTCTAGCACATATCCTAATTTTTCACAATTCAAAACTATTTTGAAATTTGCTGAGCCAGTTTTATAATTGGGTTTGGTCAAACGGTTGTTCTATAGGATATGAGTTAAAAGTCTAGAAGCTGACATTATAATCCTCAGAGAGTAAAGATTCTAGTTAGAATTTTGTACTTGATCTTAATTTGTTCTAGGATCTTTTAGAACAAATGTGTCTCCCACTATTTTCTCGAATTCCTCACACTCTCCTAGTAGGAAAATGGAAAACCTACACGACCAGGGTTTCTAGTGGGTACTGCGGTCCCACCGATTTACATGCCACCTCACCTAACAGTTATTGGTGACACATAAATAGATGAGTGTACAACTCTTGTACAATGCTTCTCAAGCATGTTGTAGTGCTACTTGGTCTCTAAGCCATGAAGACCTCACCTAACAGTTATTGGTCCCATTTCTTAGTTAAGTCAGACCCACCGTATAACCATAGAAATAAAGTCGTCATTGGGTCCTCACCTAACAGTTATTATGCCCAACCCCACCTTTACCCTACAACATCTCATGTCTATAGAGAGGTCCAGCCCCCCAATGCAACTTGCCCACTGTATCCAGCCGAGACAAATCAACATCAGAAAGACCTTAGCAGCTCTATTACGGTGAAAGACCTATTGACTTAATATTGGTTAATCATGTCTTAGTGTTTGCAACCTTGAGCTCTTCATAAGAGATAATCGAACAATTGGCGAGGTAAGCAGGTGGGAGGCTCTCCTTACTCAGAGAGTAAGGTCCTAATTAAGTAACCAGCTTTCATGCTTTCCTAGACACCAATTAGATCAATTAATCTAATATGACTCGCTCATGTTGGTTCACTCTCGACTTGATTGAGGAGGTTTTAGTTTAGGTCTCATTGGGTTTGCTACATCACATGTAAACCTATCTACCCCGCTCTCATTCACATCACATGCAAACGGCACATCGCAAGCAGTTATAATCGCAGCAATGAATAAAGCTAAACTTTAAATAGGTGATGATCATAGATTCTAATTAGATCATATTACAAGCACATGCACGTCAATCGATCAACTAGTCTTCAACTCTTGAATTGGTTCCAAGCCTCCTTGATCCGATTCCTGATCAACTCTTGATCCAATCGCCATCAACCGCTCAGATCGCCGTTCATCTCATGTATTGTCTTCGACTTAATCGTTAACGTACATTACATCATAGAAATACAACCAGATATAAAATAAAAATAATAATAAATTATATCCCCTTTTAGTAGGGACGCAGGCCTCTCAACACATCAAATAAGATGCATGCAAGCATCTGAAAAATTACATGACATTATAGATCACATCGCAGGTCATTACATTTGATACCAAAAGGGTTTGAATCCTATGATCATCACCACATGCAGCAATTATACTTTTCAGATCTGAAACTTAATTGATTATGTTATGACATAGGTTGCTGATCATGCTAATCATGATTCTAAACTTTATAATTCCATTAACAATGCAATTAGAATCATCAATTTATCACATAAAAATCAGCATGCAAAAATCAGCAACCCTGAAAAATTCTGCATGCAGAAAATTTCAGCATACATATCCTTTTAAATTTCAGATCTATCAATCCTGTTTATAATTAATTCTAACCTTAATCTACGAAGCCTAAGCTCTGATACCACTGTTGGGAACCCGCCCATGCCGCAGAAAATTAAAAAAAATTTAGATGCAGCGGAAGTGGCATGCGCGGGATCATATGTTCATCGCATGAACGTTGTTCAAAAATCGTTCGCAGATACATTAGAATTAAAAACTTTTAAAATATTTATGAAGATTATATCTTCACCTTGTGCGGGTAGATGATCACCGCAAACTGAAATTCGTGGTTTAGGATGAAGGTTCGCTTGAAGCCGTTCACGTGTCCGGCCTCTACGGGTATCCACACGAAGTAGAGATCCGATCAAAGCTTCCTTGTCTCTCCGGGGTGCTAGCTCCCTTGCAGAGACGACTTTGATGGCTGATCTCCTCCCTTTGAATCAACCCTTGATTGTGCTTGGGAGGAGGAAGAAGAAGGATGAAGTTTGAAGAAGAATCAAAGCCCCTGCAGCCTACTTCCTTTTCCCTGCGTTGGAACCAAGGAGGAGGGAAGAAGATGGCCGCCAAGCTTTCTTTTCTTCTCATCTTGCTTGCGGCTGAAAACCAAGGAGAGAAAGGGTGGCCACGAGTTGGAGAGGGAGAGGGCTTGAAAAAAATAGCCCTAGGGTGCCGCCCACTTCTCCTTTTAAAGGCATGAAGGGCTTCTACAAATTAGGAGCCCTGGATCTTTTTCCAAGAGGGGCGCCGACCCCTCTTGTGTTGCCGCACCAAGGAGAAAAAGGGAGAGGGGCTTGCCCCTCCCTCATGGTTAACCCTAATCCTCATTAAGTAAGGATTGGGATGCCCTAATGTGGCTAAGCCCTAATCTAATTAGGCTTAGTCCAAAGGTGAACCAATTTTGGGTTTGATCCATGCAATGTCCTAATCCAATTAGAACTCAATGAATCATACTCAATTGAACCCTTCAATCCTAATCTAATTAGGAGTCATTAGATTAATAATTAATTGGGACTTAAGAAATCCTAATCCAATTAGGACTTATTTAATTTTAGTCCGAATCCAATTAGGACTCTTCTTTGAATCCAAAGTTCTAATCCAATTAGGACTTCTAGGAATCCTATTTTAAGTAGGAATCCAAATTGAATTCAAAATCCTAATCTAATTAGAATTGTAGGAATCCTACTCCAAGTAGGACTTCCAGTCCTAGTCCAAGTAGGATTTCCAGTCCTAATCCAATTAGGATTCCAGGAATCCTACTCCAAGTAGGATTCGTGTTCCAAGTCCAATTAATCAATTTCCATTGTTCCTTCTTCAATTTGATTATCAATCGAATTGATTACTCGTGATTCATAATCACATTTCAACCATCGGATCAGTCAATACCTCTAGTGTGTGTGACCTCATAGATTCTATTCTGACTGGTAGTAAGATATATTGCGATCTCTATCACAATATCATTGAAAACTTCTTTTAATGGGTTGGAACAGTTCCAACTTAACTCATCAGGGTTTATCGATCATCAAGATATTCCTGTGAGTCTCACCATCCACCAGTGATACCTAGCAGCATGTAGTGGCTACCCAGCAGAACGGAATGATGAACCTCTAGGTGCAGTTATCGTATAATACAGTCCTTCTATCGTAGATCCCTATAGGACGGAGGTCATCCACCAGTGACCCTTATTCTTTAACAAGTACTTGCACAATTGCTCCAGTGTCCCTACACTGTGGACTCAAGACTCGTCCATCAAAGAAAGCAATATGTGCACTAATCTCAGCGGATCAATCACCGTCCTCGTGATGATCCATCGATTAGGAGCAATTCAGAAATTAATCACCAATGACACATGCCTCAAATTCTCAACTCTTGAGAATATGCGTCATCATCTTATTAATTCTTTGGACGATTCATGGACACATAAGAACATGAATGAAAAAAATGCCCAACTTAATTAGGTCAAGTTTTATGTTTCAGAATAAAATAATGTATCAGCCAAATTGGCTTCTAGGGCATACTTTTAACACTCGATCGGGGCCGCGACCTCAGACGAGGTGGGCTCCTCAATCGGAGCAAGTTCTTCTCTCGGTGGAGTGATCGACTTCTTGAGCGGCCGCGCTCCTCGCGACGCCTTTTTTGCCCCTTTGAGGGTCGTTCAGCGACGTCTCGCCAAAAAGCCATGGCCTCTTCAACTTTTGCATATTTTCAAGCTCGGGCCAGCATCTCCGTGAAGTTGGCAGAGAAATTCTTCTCATAGAGAAGAGAAACTTATAGATCGAGCTCCCATTTTCAACGCTGACATGGCAATTGATTGGTCGGGCTTGTGGACCTCCCAAGTAACGGCGGTGAAGCGATCGATATAGTCTTTCAAGAATTTTCCTTTCTTTTATTTTATGTCGAGGAGAGAATCCGACGTTCGTCGTTAGCACCGGCTGGCGGCAAAATTGACAGCAAACTGCCTGCCTAGCTGCTCAAAAAAGAACATGGTGCTTAGCTTTAGCCCGAAGAACCAAAGCCGGACCGTTCCTCGAAGGGTTGCGGGAAAGGCCTTGCATAGTAGAGCCTCCAAGGATCCTTGCAGTGCCATAAGGGCTCTGTAACTCTTCGGATGATCTAGTGGATCGGTTGTCCCATTATACGGTTCTATTTAGGGTATCTTGAATCTCTATGGGATTGGCTCGTCCTCGATCAGGAAGGAAAAAGGTGACTTGGTGGTAAAATCGGGGTCGCCCTCATGCCCTACTCTTTGATCCTGAAGCGCTTCGATTTGCCTCTCGAGTTCTTCGACCTTCTTGTCGAGTTTTCCACCTTGAGAAGTCGCCATGGTGGTCCGTCCTGGTACTGACTGACTCGGGGTTGACCCAGCTTCAGAAGGCTGCGGCCGTCTATCATGGTGACTCCTTAGCGACTTCCTCCGAGGAGACGCCCAGGAAGAAACCTAGTGACGATGTCGTTCCCCATTATTGATCCTCGAAGAGCAATGGGGATTACGGCCTAGGGACACAGGCCCATCTAGAGGGAGTGCCGATCGAATGTGAACTTGTGGAGGTGGCACAAGAGGGGCCTCCACTTGTTGCAGACTTTGGACTATAGTGGCTAGCGCTTGAACTTGCTGCACCAGCACATCGAACTATTCAGGTTGGATTTGCAGAACTTGATCTACCGAAGGCCTCGGTTGGTGGATTCTAGACCGAGCGGCTAGGGCTTGGTGCGCGATGCCTGGAGGCATTAGAAGCCCCTCTACTCCTTAGTCTCATGATCACAACTCGAGCCCTCCTCTAGCACCAACTATTGCTAGAAAACAGACCCGGGGTGACCGCAAACCGAGGAGGAGGAGGAGCTTCTGCTGCAGCGCAGTGGCGGATGGCTATCTCCGGCAAACTTGCAAGAAGCCTGGGCCGAGGGATCCGGCGAAGACCCTCCGATGCTTAAGTCAGAGAGAGATCTGGAGATATTTTTATGGAGAGATGTTTTCTGGCGAGGGGAGATGATGCCCCTCTCCCCGAAGTCCTCCCTTCTGTTGGGAATTGTATCCTAACAGTCAATCGTCAATATTTTGATGATTGAATTTTGTAAATGAATTGATAAATTAATAAAGTGTTATTTGGCATTATTCATCATTTCATTGTACATCTTCAAATGAACTCTTATATGATGAAGTCCTTAGGACTTATTTTATCTTCAAGTCCTTAAAACTGTTCGTGATCAAATGATATGCTGTTACTACGACGACAGCATTATCGAGATTAGGTTTTTGTGTGATACATACGTTGGTTGTCCTCTTAACCAAGAAGTGTGGAGACACTGATATGTCACACAAGTAAAGTGTAGGAGTACATTTTACTGAACATGACCAATTTCGGAATGTTCTACTGTCGAGAGATGTTCCGAGTAGATATGGGTATATGTGTCCCTCCGATCTGAGATAACCAGTGATCAGCAAGCAACTCACTGTACTTTGGTACCGGACTATCTAAGTTTTTAATTCAGTGATGGAAGGTTACTGGGTACAGTCAAGTACTTGCGAAGTCGGTGTGTGAGTCAAGATGGAATTGACCCTCCTGGTGACAGGAGATAATGCCCTTGTGTTCAATTTAGCAAAACCTTGGCTAGGGTAATCTTTGTGAAGAGTCACAGAATTTGTAAAGTTGAAACACATTATGGATGAACTAATTAAAGAGTTGACAGTAAACTCTGAAGTCGTCCTGAACATTTGGAGTCATAGGAATGAATTATACGGTAACGATAGTCCAAGGGTTCTTGAATGTTGCTTTGTAATCATTCGGCCTATCCGGATGTCGGGCACCATTGCTAAATGGTCATTTCGATTAGTACAAGAAGTTGTTCTTGTGCTACCGGCTTAGGTTCGAACCTATGGGGTAACATGTATAGAAGTTTCTAGGTTGATCAAATGACTGATTGATGATTAAGAATCATTCAGGGGTAATTTGGTCAATTCAATTGATAAATTATCCTAAGCAAAAGTTGCATTAAAATAATTATTGAATTATTGGAGGATTAATTAGCAATTAGATTGCTAATGAACTCAATTTGATTGAGTAATTGGGCTTAGGTTGAGCCAAATTGAATAGGATTCAATTTGGGCTGCATCAGGATTTGACTTAATTGGATTGGGTTCAACCCAAGTAGATTGAGCTTGACCCAATTGATGGAACTTGATCAACTTGGATTGGGCTTGATCCAAATCAATTAGAAGATCTTATTTGATGAGGATTATGAGTCCAATAATCAGAATTGGATAAGGAGAAGAATCCCTAAATTTTAGGAACCCATTCTTATCCTTCTTAGAGAAGAATGACACCTTGATTTATTCCTCAGATTTTCTATGCCTATCCTCTTTATTTTTGGCCAAAAATTGGCTTGAGAAGAGAGGAGGCATGGGGCTATATTTTATATAAAAATCAAATCTTCCTAAAAAGATTTATATGAATTTCCTAATTTGTAGGAATTGGATGGCGCATGAAATAGGATGGTCTGCGGCTAAATTTTGGATGCATGAATTCCTATCTTTTAGGAATCCAAAATGTATGAAATTTGGATATGTTAATTTTCTCTTAGTTGCCAAGTCACATAATTTTTTAGAAATTTTATCAGCCAAATTAATTGGCTAAATTAGGTGTGAGGCGTGGGGGGGGGGGGGGGGTCTTTTATAACTAAAAGACCCCCACGCCTATGGTTCAAGATATACAATATTTAGAGGTTTCAAAAAAATTCTGAAAAAATTTTTGAGGGCCTCCATCCCTTCTTCTCCTTATTCCTCACATCCATCCTCCATCTCCTTAAAGAACAATCAAAGGTTGAGTGTTTAGAAGGAGAATGCTTCAGCCATTGCAGCGTTCCTGCGTGAGCTAGCACTCCTGCGGAAAACGATCTACCTAGGGCTTCGCGTGGATAATCTATAGAGGCCGGACATGTGTGCGGCTGCAAAGCATGATCAAAGAGTTATCCAAGACCTCCAAGAAATCAGGTATAAGATTTGATCTCATTAAAGTTAAGATTAGATCTTAAACATGGTTGCTGAAATTTTAGGATTGCTGAAATTTCAGATTGTATGTTAGACATACAAACATTGTTTCATGCTTTAAATAAATATTTAAGTCATGGTTCTTATTTTTGTTGTAGAGATCTGATCTCTAGCATGCATAAAAATTAAATTATTTAATTTTTAAATGCTTCCACTGTAATTTATTGAAAATAAATGTATGCAGCCCGCAAGGGCTTCTATCAATGATATCAGAGCCAAGGTTCATTAAATGTTTAAACTGTTTATGCTTAAAACAATTGTATTAACCTCAGTAGTTTGGTAATCTAATTAGATTAATCACCAGGCCGTCCGATCATAGGAGAAAGAAGGGTTCGTTACCCTCTTTTTTCATTCGATGGGATCTCCTATGGCGTGTAGGAGTGCCACTGTGATTGATCCTTGAAGATGAACAACAAAAGGTATATTAAAATCTGTTTTAATTTTTGTAATTAAATCTGAGATTTATAAATGTGTTTAGATCAGATCTAAAGAGTATTTATGATTGATTTAGTTACTGATTTTGCATAATTAATCAGATCTGAAAATCAGTTGCATGTGATGCATGAGATCTAGGTAAATTCATGTTGATGTATATGTGATATAAAGAACATGAATAAATCTGAAATCATAAACTTGTTTAGATTAGATCTAAATAAAATTTATGATTCATCTATTTTCTGATTTTGTATGATAAATCAAATCTGAAAACAAATGCGAAAGTAGTATGATGTTTGAATTAATTCATGAATGTTTATATATATGATGTATGAACATAAATCATAATGATTTAAACATGAATTAAAAGGTAAATTACACATGATTAATTATTAAACTCAGATATGAAAAATATTTTAAGAACTGAAAGTTTATAATTAAGGTGTAATTAAAAGAATATGCAATGATCTGAAATTTTCATAAGCTTACACTTAATTAAGAATTAAGTGATATGAAAACCTAGATCTAGAATTGTGAACTCAATTCAATGACATTGCATAATTCTTGGGGCATTTGAGTTAGCTCAAATCAAGTTCTTAAGATTGAGTTAGACCTAGGGTTAGAATCAAACATGGTCTAATTAGAGTTAATTGATCAAATCTAATTAAGTAGTAACTAGATTAGGTCAAAGAAACTCTAGATCAAATACAATAGTTGTAGTTGATCAAATTCCATGTCTTTGATTAGATCAAGATGGAACTTGATTGAGGCTCAGAGATTGAGCCCGAGTCATTTAAGTAATCAAATCAAAATTGATTAACCAGTCGGTGTCTAAGGTAAGTTTGGCAGTTTTGACCGGTGGTTTTTAATTGGGAGCTACTCCCACTGATTTGTCTTTGTTGAGTTAATGGCATATCCCTTCCACCGATCTCACTTATCTAGCTAACATGGTCAATCACATTTTGATTGGATCACTTAATGATTCGAGTTGACCCATACCTTTAAGAAAAATCAGTATGACTGATTTAGGTGTCTTCTTAACCAAATTGAATCTAGTTTTTATTAATCTGACTTGATGAAGTCAGTGGGAGGATCTAGATTAATCGGTTCTTCTCATCTATTCTCAATTAAATCAAATCCTCTAAAATTATTAGGTTCCTAAAATGAAATAGTTATAGAGATAACTAGGTCATAGCCTCCTATTAAGTTGGGTGATAATGGGTCCAATGGCTAGATAATCATTGGAGGCACCACACGCGTGATTATTTGACCATTGGAATTATCATTCAATATATGATGAATCGAGTGTACCTTTAATAGATGATCAGGTGGGCCGAGCCACACTCGGACTTGGTCATCTATTAGTGGATTACACGGAACCCTATCATTTAATGGTTGGACCTAACCAAAATTTTCGGTGGAGGCACCACACGCCTGCCGAAAAGACTGGGGCAAAATTATTACTAGAAATTGTTTGGTGAAACAATTGGTTCATAACCTACCAATAGGTGCATATGGGTTGGCCGAGCCACACTCGGGCCCATATGCAATTTATTGGAATCTAGTGCCCACTAAAGAGTTAAGTGTAATTCTTTGAATTTGAGGTAGATGCTACAATTTGTATAAAATAGTGGGAGGACCTTTAGACAAAGTCCAAGTTTTTAGGGTATTGTCAATTCATATACTGATAGCCGATTTTCTTTTTATGCAGAAATGGCCACTAGTTTGTCACTTCGTTCATTATTAGATAATGACAAGTTGACTATACCCAATTTCAATAACTGGCTTAGAAAACTTAAGATAGTGCTAGAGCACGAACGGATCCTTTATATGATAACGGATCCGGCACCTGAGCAGCCCGCTGCTAATGCATGGGGTATAGTCAGAGACACTTATTAGAAGTGGCTCAGTGACTATATCACTGTCCGATGCATTATGTTTGCTGCAATGAACGACGAGTTCAGTTGTAGGTTTGAGAATGCATAGCTTGAAGAGATCATTCAAGTGTTGAACGAATCCTTCGGTATTCATGACGACGTTGAAAGGCACAAAACCAGTTGTACTATTTTTAGTGCACGGATGAAGGATGGGGCTTTGGTGACTGATCATGTATTATACATAATTGAGTTAATCAAGCGTCTAGGCACTCTCGGATTTCTCCTACATGATCAATTGGGGAAAGATGCTATACTGAACTCTCTTCCTGGTTCGTACCGTCCATTTCTCACCAACTTTCGTATGACGAAATCGGTAGTAAATTATCACCAATTATTGAGTTTACTACAAAATTTTGAGAAGGATCACCAACTCCTAAAAGGGTCGGTGAATTTAGTGGGAGGTTCGTCCAGGGGTTGTGGTACCCTTAAGAAAGGGAAGAAAAAAATAAGAATCAAAAGAAAAAGGTGCAACATGCTAAGCCAAGTCAGACGAAGAAGATAAAGGCTGATCAAAATAAGGCAGCGTGCTTCTTCTGCAAGAAGCAAGGACATTGGAAGAGGAACTGTCCTCAGTACACTGCCTCCCTTGACCCAAATAGGCAAAAGAGAAAGATGCAATCAGTTGCTGATCAAGGTACTTATATGATAACACCTTATAATTTGTCAATATGTAATAATTTGACTTGGGTATTGGATACCGGTAGTCCCTTTAATATTTGCAATTCATTGCAGGGACTGAAAGTCAGTGAGAGATTTGGAGAAAGCGAAAGATTCCTGAACATTGGAGATGGAAGATCAGTTCCAGTTCTAGCTTTAGGAAGTCTGAAACTTGTATTCAATCTCAAGAAATTATCTTAAGTGACTGCCACTTTTGTCCAAGTTTTTTATTAAACATAATTTTTGTAGGCTTTTTGGCCATGAGTGGTTATGAGATTTCAATAAAAAGAGATTATTGTTATATTATTATGAATGGTGTTACTATAATGCATGGACATTTAAGCAATGGAATTTATATATTGTCACAGCCTGTTAATGTAATGTACAAGTCAAGTAAGTGCCCTAGAATAGATAATGTTATGGATGTCTACCTTTGGCATCATAGGCTAGGTCATATTAACAAGAACAGAATGAACAGGTTAAGTAAAGAGAGAATCCTCAATGTTAATGATTGTGAATCATTGACAACCTGTGAGTCATGTCTTCTTAGTAAGATGACCAAATCATCTTTTACCGAAAAAGGTGAATGAGCCAGTGACTTATTGACCCTTGTATATTCTGATGTATGTGGGCCAATGAGCACAAATGCTAGAGGTGGGTATTCATATTTTATTACGTTTACAGATGACCTTTCTAGGTATGGTTATGTCTATTTAATGAGACATAAATTTGAATCATTTGAAATGTTCAAATTATATCGTAATGAAGTAGAAAAACAAACTGGAAAGAGTATTAAAACTCTTCGATCAGATCGAGGAGGTGAATACCTCACCAGTGAGTTTTTGACATATCTAGGAGAAAATGGGATTCTCTCCTAATGGACTCCTCTAGTACACCGCAATATAATGGTGTGTCAGAAAGGAGAAATCAAACTCTATTAGATATGGTTCGATCCATGATGGGGTTTGCTGATCTGTCCATATTCTTTTGGGGATATGCACTTGAGTCAGCCTGTTATATACTTAATAAGGTTCCAAGTAAATTTGTGAATAAAATACTACATGAGATGTGGACAAGATGGAAATCGGTACTTTCTCACCTTAAGGTTTGGGGGTGTCCGGCTTATGTCAAACGTTTAAAAGCATACAAACTTGAAGCCAAGTCTGATAAATATTTCTTTGTCGGTTACCCTAAAAAAACTAAAGGATATTATGTCTACCTTGCTGAAGAACAAAAGTTGTTCGTAAGCAATAGAGCTGTTTTCTTGGAGAAGGAATTCCTTGGAGAAGAAAGTAGAAGCTCTAATGTAGAAGAACTTAGGAAAGTTCAACATGCAGAAGACCCAACACCATCCACTGAACCTATTGAGTTAGATTTGATTAGATCAGATCCCGAACCCATCTTAGATACACCATTAAGGTGATCAGGTAGAGTACCACATCAGCCGGACAGATACTATGGTTTCTTGGTCTGGGACGGGGATCCTGTTGAACTTGATGAAAATGATGAGGATTAGATCATCTATATGGATGCAACGCAGAGGTATGACTCTGATAAATGGCTCGGAGCCATGCAATCCGAAATGGAATCCATGAAGGTCAATGATGTATGGACATTAGTTGACCCACCCGAAGGGATTAAACCCATAGGGTGTAAGTGGATTTTCAAAAGGAAACGGGGCGCAGACGGAAAGGTAGAGACTTATAAAGCCCATCTAGTTACCAAAGGATATCATCAGCATTATGGTATTGATATTGACGAGACGTTTTCTCCTGTGGCAATGCTCAAGTCCATTCGAATTATGCTTGCGATAGCAGCACATTTAGATTATGAGATCTGGTAGATGGATGTTAAAACTGCCTTTTTAAATGGAGATTTAGAAAAGCAAGTGTATATGATACAATTTGAAGATTTTACATCTGCAGATGAGTCTAAAGTGTGCAAGCTTCAAAAATCCATTTATGGATTAAAGCAAGTTTCACGGAGTTGGAATATACGTTTTGATAAGGTAATCAGAATATATGGCTTCATTAAGAATGAAGAAGAACCCTGCATTTATAAATGGGTCAATGGTTCAGTAATTATATTTCTAGTTTTGTATGTGGATGACATTCTATTAATTGGGAATGATATCCCTGCATTACAAGGAATAAAGGTCTGGTTATCATCTCAATTTGACATGAAAGATTTGGATGAAGCATCTTACATCCTTGGGATGAAGATCTATAGAAATAGATCTATAAGATTGCTTGGATTATCCCAATCTACGTATATTGATACTATACTGAAGAGGTTCAGCATTATTAATTTCAAGAAAGGCTATCTTCCGATGGTCCATGGAGTTAACCTCTCTAAGAAGGATTGTCCAACAACTCTTCAAGAAAGAAAAAGTATGGATAGAATTCCATATGCTTCAGCAGTGGGATCTATAATGTACACCATGACATGTACTAGACCAGACATGGCATACTCACTAGGAGTAGTGAGTAGATACTAGTCTGATCTAGGTAGCAACCACTGGAAGGTTGTAAAAACCATCCTTAAGTATTTAAGAAATACTAAGGACCAGTAGCTTGTCTATGGTGATTCTGACTTGAAACTTGAGAGATATACTGATTCCAGTTTCCAATCAGATCGAGATGATAGCAAAAGTATGTCGGATTATATCTTTACTCTTAAGGGTGATGCTATCTGCTGGAAGAGTTCCAAGCAGCACACAGTAGCGGATTCTACATGCGAAGCAGAATATATCGCAACATCTGATGCAGCCAAGAAAGCCGTATGGTTGCGCAAGTTCATCACCGAGCTTCGAGTGGCACCCTCAATTGATGGTTCAGTTCCTATATTTTGTGATAACACTGGAATCATAGCTCAGGCAAAGGAACCTAAAGCACATCAGTGGACCAAGCATATTCTGCGACGCTATTATCTGGTTCGGAAGATTATAGAACGAGGTGACATTGATCTACAGAAAATTGATACAAAAGAAAATCTGGCTGACCCATTTACCAAAGTCATCGGCATCAAAGAGTTCAACGAATACAAGTCGAAGATGGGTACTAGATATTGTGCCGATTGGCTTTAGGCTAAGTGGGAGTTGTTGGAAATTGTATCCTAAGAGTCAATCGTCAGTATGTTGATGATTGAATTTTGTAAATGAATTGACAAATTAATAAAGTGTTATTTGGCATTATTTATCATTTCATTGTACATCTTCAAATGAACTCTTATATGATGAAGTCCTTAGAACTTATTTTATGATAAAGGAGGATTTATCTTCAAGTCCTTAAAACTGTTCGCGATCAAATGATATGCTGTTACTACGACGACAACATTATCGAGTTTAGGTCGTTGTGTGACATATACGTTGGTTGTCCTCTTAACCAAGGAGTGTGGAGACACTGATATGTCACACAAGTGAAGTGTAGGAGTACATTTTACTGAATGTGACCAATTCCGGAATGCTCTACTGTTGAGAGATGTTCCGAGTAGATATGGGTATATGTGTCCCTCCGATCTGAGATCACCACGGTGACCAGCAAGCAACTCATTATACTTTAATACCGGACTATCTGAGTTTCTAATTCAGTGACGGAAGGTTACTGGGTGCAGTCAAGTACTTGCGAAGTCGGTGTGTGAGTCAAGATGGAATTGACCCTTTCTGATGATAGGAGATAATGCCCTTGTGTTCAATTTAGCAAAACCTTGGCCAGGGTAATCCTTGTGAAGAGTCACAGGATTTGTAAAGTTGAAACACATTATAAATAAACTGATTAAAGAGTTGATAGTGAACTCTGAAATCGTCTTGAGCATTTGGAGTCATAGGGATGAATTATACAGTAACCATAGTCCAAGGATTCTTGAATATTGCTTTGCAATCATTCGACCTATTCGGACGTCGGGTACCATTACTAGATGATCATTTTGATTAGTACAAGAAGTTGTTCTTGTGCTACCGGCTTAGGTTCGAACCTATGGGCTCACATGCATAGAAGTTTTTAGGTTGATCAAATGGCTGATTGATGATTAAGAATCATTTGGGGATAATTTGGTCAATTCGATTGACAAATTATCCTAAGCAAAAGTTGCATTAAAATAATTATTAAATTATTGGAGGATTAATTAGCAATTAGATTGCTAATGAACTCAATTTGATTGAGTAATTGGGCTTAGGTTGAGCCAAATTGAATAGGATTCAATTTGGGCTACATCAGGATTTGACCTAATTAGATTGGGTTCAACCTAAGTAGATTGAGCTTGACCCAATTGATGGAACTTACCCAATTAGATTGGGCTTAATCCAAATCAATTAGAAGACCTTATTTGATAAGGATTATGAGTCCAAATAATCAGAATTGGATAAGGAGAAGAATCCCTAAATTTTAGGAACCCATCCTTATCCTTCTTGGAGAAGAATGACATCTTGATTTATCCCTAAGATTTTCCATGCCTATCCTCTTTATTTTTGGCCAAAAATTGGCGTGAGAAGAGAGGAGGAGGGAGCTATATTTTCTATAAAAATGGCGCCTCAAATCTTCCTAAAAAGATTTATATGAATTTCCTAATTTGTAGGGATTTCATGGCGCATGAAACAGGGTGGTCTGCGGCTGAACTTTGGACGCATGAATTCTTATCTTTTAGGAATTCAAAATGCATGAAATTTGGATACGCTTATCTGCTCTTAGCTACCAAATCACCATAATTTTTTGGAAATTTTATCAACCAAATTAATTGGCTAAATTAGGTATAAGGCGTGAGGGGGTCTTTTGGCTATAAAAGACCCCCACGCCTAGGGTTCAAGATATACAATATTTAGAGGTTTCAAAAAAATTCTGAAAAAATTCTCTGAGGGCCTGCATCCCTTCTTCTCCTTATTCCTCATGTCCATCCTCTATATTCTTGAAGAACAATCAAAAGTTGAGTGTTTAGAAGGAGAAAACTTCAGCCATTGCAGCGTTCCTGCGCGAGCTAGCACTCCCGCGGAAAACGATCTACCTAGGGCTTCGCGTGGACAATCTATAGAGGCCGGACACGTGTGCGGCTGCAAAACGTGATCAAGAAGTCATCCAAGACCTCCAAGGAATCAGGTATGAGATTTAATTTCATTAAAGTTAAAATTAGATCTTAAACATCGTTGATGAAATTTTAGAATTGTATGTTAGACATATAATCATTGTTTCATGCTTTACATAAACATTTAAATCATGGTTCTTATTTTTGTTGTAGAGATCTAATCTCTAACATGCATGAAAATTAAATAGTTTAATTTTTAAATGCTTTCGCTGTAATTTTTTGAAAATAAATGCATGCAGCCTGCAAGGGCTCCTATCACCTTCTTTATAGGAGGGGGTGTAGCGGTTATACGCAATCGGATGTGATTGCACAAATTTTGGTTTAAATGAATTACCTTAGATGATACGAGATGTCAGGCTAGCTGGCAATCGATTGAGATTGCGAGGATTCAAATATTGACAGCCGTTGTGGCGGAGACTGCAGGATTTGATTCCGGATATGGAGAATTTGGTGATCCCTTCTTTAGGCGGACCGGCTTGACTGTTGGTGACGTCGGGGTTGATCTCAGCTTCTAACAAGGTCTTCCTTGATCTCGAGGTCAATCGGGCTTTGCCCAACCGAGACCATGCCTGCCGAGGTCAAGTCTGCCGAGGTTATGCCTGCTGAGATCGTGCCTGCCGCGGTCATGCCTGCCGAGTTTCTGCCTGCCGAGGCCATATCTATCGAGATTATGGCTGCTGTCGGATTTGGGTGCTTTAATTATATGTGTAGGGTGGTTCACTTTTTCCCCAATCATAATCTGTTTTTTATTTTCTGAAAAATCCTCTCCATTCCGTTCCCGTAACGGACGATGTCCACTTTACGACGCGCTCCGCGACACGCCGTGTCCGATGAAGGAGAATCCATACACCTGACCGAATCCGTGTTCGACCTCAGCCTCTCGATCCAGTATACGACTTCCACGTGCACTCTTTGCGAACGTGTCGAATGATCTGATGGAAATTTCTTTAACGTTTGTTTCTGTACATAAGATTAGTAAAATAAAATAAGACCAGAAGAAACAAAATCACCAAATTCGATACTTCTTCCCCATGCTCTCTCGGACTCACGCCCTCCCTTATTTTCCACGTAATTTCTTTTGGGTCCCAACCGACGGGCCCATCCAATAACAAACCACCCCCTCCCCCCCCCCCCCCCCCCCCCCCACCACCTCCCCTTGTCCATCTCCTCCTCCAAATGCCTCCCCTTTGACCCTGCCGCAATCTCCCCCGAGAATTCTCCAAACCCTCGCTGATCGGACAAGAATAAGAAGAGAGAGAGGCGCGGCGGCGGCCAACGACGGGGGGACAGGATGGGGCAGTGCTACGGCAAGAACATCTCCGTCGCGGAGGGCGGCTACGGCGAGCGCCACCGCCGTACCCCCCTGCACCCCGTCAACGGTGGCGCAGCCACCTCCACCCCGGTCCACCCTTCCTCCGCCACGCCGCTCCACCCCTCCTCTGCCACCCCCAGCACCTGGCCCAGTCCGGGCCCCCCGGGCTCCGCCAGCCCGCTCCCCCCCGGGATCGCCCCTTCGCCGGCCAGGTCTACGCCCCGGCGCTTCTTCCGGCGGCCCTTCCCGCCGCCGTCCCCAGCCAAACACATCAAGGCCGCGCTCGCCAAGCGCCTGGGCCCGCCCAAGCCCAAGGAGGGCCCCATTCCGGAGGACGGCGGGGAGGAGGTGGAAAGGCCCCTCGATAAGAATTTTGGGTACGGAAAGAACTTTGGGGCTAAGTACGAGCTGGGGAAGGAGGTTGGACGGGGGCATTTCGGGCACACGTGCTTGGCCACGGCGAAGAAAGGGGAAATCAAGGGACAGGTTGTCGCCGTTAAGATCATCTCCAAAGATAAGGTGCGGTGGTATGTTCGAAAGGGATTTCTGTCCCCTCCTTTCCAGCTTTTTTTCTTTCTTCTTCTTTCATATCGAAACTTGATTTCTACTGCAAAATCGGTATCAAGGTGGAAATCTTGTTCACTCAGGCTTTAGTGTGTTGTGGGGATTGTTCATGCCATTCTGACCGACTAGTGTAAAAAAAATATCTTCTTTTTTCAGTACAGAAAAAGGTAGCTTTATTTTCAACGTGTTAACATATATTCTTTGTTAAGGGGCTGATGAACCTGAATAAGGGGCTGCTATGACAGTAGCTATGAAGGCTCTTTGATGCATTATTTCTTTCATAACTGGTAAAGAAAAGAAAACAAAAGTGAGAGGTTTCTTTGGTTTGCATGCATATGTTAATGACCCTAGGCTTGTATTAGGCTTCCTCTTCAAATTTATTGTATAACTTAGAGATTGTATGCAGGGAAGCTTACTTTAGATTGATATCTGCCTTACAATCCCATGGGGTTACAAAATCGATGGTCTGCCAGATCTGGTCGGCAAATCGCCATAGCTCATTGCCATCGGTCAGAGGAGGAGACTTCTCTTAAGTTTCTGCACCTCAAAACCCTGGATGTCATATGGGAACTAAAAATAGAGTTTGGAGAACGCGTGTGAGAGAGAGAGAGAAAGGATCAAGCAGCGATTCACCATGTGTCCTTTTGTTTCCTAGAGCATCTAGGGTGGAGTCCTAACTTCTACAGGATCAACTACAATTGGAGATAAGGCATAGCCCCAATTACAACTTCAACTGAAACTTCTTTCACTCTGCTACTCAATTTAGGAGCCTATGTAGACGTTAGTCCATGTGGCTTGTGTCTAATCCAACTCAGAGTCTAACAGTGATGAATGATTTTAAGCGCAGGATGGAATTTGACTTGTTTTCCCTTTGCATCTGATATATAATGTAGATAACTTTTGCTTTTTAATCGTATCAATTTGGCACCTATGTTAAATTATTTTGTGAACATGAGCTCAGGTTTGAAATATTCTTTGCCTTCAAGAGAATTATACTACTGAATGTGGAAGTTTCAGAAAAACTAAAATTAGAATTTAGGAGTTTTCTTCAATGTTAGTTGGATAAGTGATGTGGGCTGTCAAGTGCCCAAGTTTCCAGAAGAATTTGACATGGGAATCTTCTAAAAATCGAACATGAAGACACTTTTGTGTCTTATACATGGGTGGTAAGATGTACCGATCTATGTGTTTGGTGAATAATAAGCCAGATCTATTTTCCATAAGATCATAAGATTTGATAAAATGGATGCTAACTTTTATGTTTGAAGTGAAAATGTTCATATAAAAGTTCAAAAAATTCAAAGACCTAATGATGATGGCATCATAATTTGATTTAAGTGTTCAAGACGTCAAAAAAATGAAAAAAAATGGAGTGGCTAGGTAACACTTTTTTTTTTTAATATGATGCATTGTGCATGCAAGTGCTCATTTTGGTCTCTAGCATGTACATTGGTCGTTGAATCATTAGTGTGCTATATAGTGTATATGTGCTAAAAATGCAGGTAAATAGATGCACATTAAACATGTACTTATGTAAATTGCCTAGGCTCTAAGGCTTCTTGGCTTCATAAGTCTCTAACTTGCTTCTTGGTGATTCTTAGGAGTCAGCCTTAGGGATCATGTTTTTTTTGTTTAAATCAAGGTTTTTTACACTAACCTATGCCGCCCTATACCATGCACACAGTATGGACTCCATAAGGTACCAGTGCAGTACGGAGACTTAATGCAGTATTATATCGACATGTTTGATAGTTGTTGTCTAGACTCCAATAACTTACCATGTGTTGTTATGGGGTGTTCCATAGCCCAACACTACACTCTTATCATATCCTAGCATTGCAACTCTATCTTAGCCCAACGCTACAATCCTACGATAGCCTAGCACCACACTCCTAGTTAGTTCCATCTCCTTTGAATGATAGTGTGATGGTAGCGAAAGTCCTTGAAGGTTAAGTTACTTGGATCTATGCTACTTTCTATTCTCTTTTTAATCCACATCTTACCCCCTAGTCTAACATTGACGGTATGCCCGCACGCATCTCCCCTTGTCCAAACAAGCTTGGGCATGCCCTCTGCTAATGAATCGAGTTCTCTTGGATCAGGATCGGCAGAACTGTCTCGAACCGGACGGTTTCGGTCGTACCGAGCTGTCCCGACGGCAGATCGGGATGATTCCGGCAACGAAAACGAAACCCGTTGCTGGAGGAAGAGAAGGAAAGAGAGGAAAAGAGAGAGTGAGCGGGGGAGGGAGGGAGAGGGATAGGGAAGGAGGCTAGCAGAGGGCCATCAGAGGCCGACACCTGGGCAAAAGGCAAAGGCTGGTGCCTAGGCAGGAGGCGGATGCTGCGGCCGAATCTCCTATTTCGTTTAAAACGAAGGTCTAGCAGCTAAATTTTTTTGCGATTTTTAAGTGAAGTCGGCAAATCTCTTGCCGACTTCACTTAAAAATTGCGAATTTTTTAGCGGCCGGGTCCTCTATTTCATCCACCGGCCTCCGCCACCCTCTCTCCTCCTCTCTCTCTCTTATTTTCTCTCGCATTCGCTCTCCCCCGCCTCCTTTACTGTGTCGATACAGGCTTGGTACGGCATGATGATGCTATTCGTGCTGCCGGACAACCGGTCCGGTGTCTGGTACCGGCACAGACCATGTCTGGAATCTTGAGTTTCTTGGCTCACTCGGAACGAGATGGAAAGGGTGGCAATAAGCTTGAAATAGCATGCTCGGTAGGACCACTCCATAGCTGCCATTGTACCACCATGGAAGAAGGTAAAAGTTTCAATAGCCAAACAACCAGGCAGTCCATTGTTTCATATCAAGGAGTCTCGATATTCTCAACCAGTGCCGATTGGACTGCCTTTTCCAATCCCGCGGAGAGTTGAAGACCTCGGCAATTGTGTGGATTCTACCCCTCTAAGAAAACTTGCTCAAGAAAGCCATTCCTCCCAAATGGAGATGACTCATTCTCAAGCCGGTTCTCTCCATGACATGGTTGTGTAGGTCAAAGTCCACATTGATGAAGGTCAACGTAACCTTTTGGAGGTGGTCATAGTCAAGTGGCCATAATATTAAGGTCATTCATGGAGTAGAATTAGGCTTTATTGACTTCAGTCTTGAAATAGGCCTATCGACATTTTGAGGTGCTCACTAGTCACTTCCAATTGTCGTAGTTCACTTTGGTGTACGATGTGGCAAATGGGGCTGATCATGCTTTGGCTCATTAATCCTATGCTTGGATGGACGATGTTCTTACTGTGGGACTATAAGATGGGAGGCAATTCGATCGAGAGAGCTACTTCGGCAGCACAAATACTGCTGATACAAGTTCAACAAGTTGGATGTGCAGGACGATTATGAAGTAGGACCTTCTAAAGTGGGCAGCACTAGAAGCTGACTATTCAAATCTCGAAGATTGGCTAATAAGAGGAAAACCTTAATCAAGCAGCCAAAGGTGGAAGGGATTCTTGGCCAATCAAGAAAGATTGGTCTAAGAGTTTTAGTATCAAGAGAAGATGCCTCATCTGAGTCTGTTTGTGGCTCAGATGAGAAGAGGAGGCTGACGACTCTTGGCTCGACCATCCAAAAGAAGATGGAAATTTCGAGCATGGAAAAAGCAAATCCGTGATGCAAGAGTTGCAGTCTCCTAGGACACATTGAAGGCTAAAAACTATCAAGCTGGTCACTCCTCCAGGCCGGTAGCCTAGCGCTACATCTTAGGAGTAGCCCAACCAATCCAATCAGATTATCTGTCTTTATCGTAATCTTTTATCCGAGGAGTAGATCTAACTTAGATTTTGTACCATAGCTTAGTGCTATACTCTATTGTAACCCCGTGCCGCACCCCTACCATTGCCTAGCACTACACCCCTATGTAGTCTTGTTTCATCTCCTTTGAATGGTGATATGATAGTGATGAAAATCCTTAAAGGTCAACACACCTAGATCAATGCTACTCTCTATCCTCCTTTCAATCCATATCTTTTCGGTGTGCACCCTCTACCAATCAACCAAGTTCCGTGGGATCCCAAGTTCCCTGGCTCATCCGGAACGGGAAGGAAAGGGTGGCAACAATACCATACAGGTATCTGATCGAGATGGTACAATACCAAATTGAACTGCATCGACATTCAGTATGCATATTAGTTTGGTACTAGTACAGCATTTTTTTTGTTTTTTTTTTTTGAGAATTATTATAAGGTTGATGATATTATGACTGATAATTGACCTTTTTGAATAATATTGTGGCACTTTATTTTGTGTATGAAGTACCATGCAAGCAGGGAAGAGGAAGAATAGGAAAGAAAGAACGAAAGGGGAGAAGAAGAAAAGGAAGAAAGAAATGAAGAAAAGAAATAAAGGAAGGGAGAAGAAAAGTAAAGAAATGAAGGAAAAAGGGAAAGAAAGTAAAAGAAAAAGGAAAAAAAGAAAGGAAGGGGGAAGAAAAAGAAAGGAAGGAAAATAAGAAAAAAGTTAATAGAGAAGATGGAAAAGGGAAACGAAAAAGGGTCGAAAGCTTTTTGAATTTAAAAAAGCTGGAACCGAGCGAAACCAAGTGTAGGGTTCGGGTTGGTATGCCTCGAATTGGGCGGCTCGGGTTGATTCGGCTACCTTGATCATAGAGTGTAATTTAGTCACTGTAAATTCCTACTTTATGCAAACTTTTAGTTTTATGTTGAAGAACTTAATACAAGTTTAGCTCATGAAATAAATCCTTGATGGAATGTTGTATTTAACCTTGTCATGTTCACACAATGCGCATGTGGTGTTGAAAGATACCCTATTTTGTTGATAAGAAACATTATTGTCACGTAAAGATACAATCTTTCAGGCCTATGATATTGGAATAAGCAAGAAAGTATTTATTCTCCTTTAATCTAGAAAGCTATTCAGCCAAAATATTTGAGTGGTTTTCACTGGGAGAAATAAGTACCTAAAATGTGCTCTGCGGCTTTTCTGAAATCCTGAAAGTACCCTTCCCTATCCCTTCTTCATCAGGGTGTTGCAAGTATAATGTTCTTATATAGGTTACTTTAGTTCTTAGTTGGAGTATACATGTTTTGATCACTTTGGTATTATTTTTGACCACCTAAAGAAATAGGACAACCAACTAAATTTGAAGAACATGTGCTGACTATATTAGGTTTATAATGTGTACAATCTCCCTTTCTAGTGGCAACTATACGAGTACATTCCAAACCATGCATGAACCTCACAAAGCTTTGCCCCTTTTTTAAAATCACCCCCCAAAGATCTATCCATTATTATGAAGCAAGGTCTCTTATGGCATAGAAAAAATCCTCATAAATGGAAATTTCATTCAAATCTCATTTAAATTTAAAGTCTTTTGGTTTTTATGAATCTATATAAATAACTTGGTAAATCTAGTATAGGAGATATTACAATAGCTATGTAGGAAATCCCATTTCTTTAACTCATCTCTCATTTCTTTGTGCATGTTCCGACATCCATTTCTTATTTCTTTCTCCTTCATGGCCTAACGTGCTTGCAAGTTGAGTACTTGATCTTGTTAGACTTTTTTTGAGTTCTTTCCTTTAGTTAAAAATTAGATTTTAGGTGCTTTATATTTTGTTTATTTGCATTTTGTCTCTACCTATATTGGGTTTTGAAAATTACTTAGTAAGCTTTAAGTATGGAAAAAAGAGTATAGGTTTGTTTTTAGTTAACTATTAGATTTCACTTCTTAAAATTTTCGTTCTTCATCCATATATCGTTTGTTGTTCCAAGGACTTGAACTTATTGACATATATCTAAGTGGAAGGAAGTATTCACAAAAGTGCAAGTTAGACCTTACCCAGATTCCTCTCCCTAAGATAATGCACCTGCTTCAGAATCTTCTTGGAACATTGGACCTGAACCTGCTTCCTAAGCACCTCCTTCCTAGAAGTTTTTATAAAGGTTCGCTTCCCTGAACTCACACCCACACCTGCTTCTTGTTGTTGGAACTAAGAATTGGTTGGTCTAGAAGATGTTGACATAACACATCTTGGCTATCAAAAACTAAATAATAGTTAATAGTCATGAGTTATTTTTGAACAATCCACCAATTTTCACTTTCATTAAAAAAAATATTCTCCTCAGGCACTCGCACCCATGTAGTGGTCTGAAGAGATCTACAAGGTTAGCAATCTTGGTATTGTACTGGTCCATTCCTTGTTTGGTACAGTACAGTTTGTACGGTATAGTAAGCAGCGCATACTGACATAGCTCCTAGCCCCTTCTCTCACTTTGTATCGCACGAAATAGTATGAGTGGTATTATACGCACCATAGTTTTGGGTGGTACCAGGCATTATAGGACAGTTCCACTTGTTTTGGATGGGTATGGACTAGTTCAACTCATATACCAAAGCGAACCTTAGTACTATATGGTACGGTATTGTCAGTATAGGTCAGTAAGGTAGACCTTACCTACAAGCCTTACTCTTCAGGGTTGGGGCATAATGTTCCAATAAAGGCCAATGGTGCGGACACTAGTACCGGACCGCTAGTGATGCGAGTCTATGGTCGTCGCAGGAGGAGGGTCCAATCACTTTCGTTATGGCTGGACTGATTTGATGTTAGTTTATTTTATATTGATTGGGTTTATGTACATATTGTTATGTTAGGGTTTTTATGGAATTAGTTTATTTGTTGGGACCTTTTTGTATTTTGTAACCGTATATATGGGTCTATGCGTTTGATGACTGGGATGATGATGAATGTTTAAAATTTGCCTTCCTTCTATTTTCTCCCTCTTCTTCCCTTCTTTGTTCTTCTTCATCCTCTTTCCTCCTCTTTCTCTCTTCTCCTTTCTCTCCACTCCACTCTCGTAGCAGTACTGCATCAATTTTGGTATCAGAGCTCCGAGTTTTGCCTCTGTCGCCAAAACCATCTTCTTTTCTGGGCTGCAGTGGGACAAGCCACGAAAAAGAAAAAAAAAAACCTTCTGTTGCCTCCTCCCTCTCTCTCAGATCTCGCACCATAAAAAGGGGAACAGTTTCTTCATTGGCTGGCTCTTCCCCGTCATCGCACTTGAGCCCACCGCTGCCATCAGTCGCCGCTTGCAATGCCAGAACTGCCTCACAACGCCGCTGCACCACTGATTTCTGTTGGAGAATGTCGAGTCCCACAGAATCTCCACCCTGGTGTATGGCGGAACAGCATCGGATTCCACGATTCAGGTGGCCGCACGAGATCTACGCTGTACCCCGCACGCCACGAACGCCGGAGCGTGTTGAAGGGCCACGTGCAACTCGCATTGCCAAAAAGAGGAGCATTGTCTCTCTTCTTTCGTCTCTGTCTCTTAGATCCACCGTAGCAGCCGCAGACCACCACTCACAGAGAAGAGATCCGAGAAGAGAGTCCGTGTTCAGAGCAGGTGACCGGTCGCCGGCCACCACCACTGGCCACCGAGATCTGCCTGCAACCGCTGGCATGAACCTCGGCACGATCGGCCACCGAGAGCCACCTGCAACCGTGGGCGTAAATCTCGGCACGCACGCTTGAAACCGTCGGAGAGTTTCAAGTTGGCTAACGGGTAAGATCCAGACCCGTTAACCCTTGTTCAGTAACCTGGATCCACCCCCCCCAAAAAAAAACACATAGGGTCACATGACCTACACGTGACTCCCGCACGTGACTTCCGCACGTGACAATCCCATGAGAAAGCACGTGACCTGCACGTGCTGCCCCCTAAAAAAAAAGAAAAAGAAAAAAATGGTACCTTTCTTCCTGATGAAGAGGAACCCTAGAGCTAGGGTTTCGCCGCCGCCGCCGTCGACGCGTCGCTGTCCACGCACGCCGCCGCGCCGCTCTTGCCGCTGCGCCCCTCACTCCCGCAGCCTCTTCGCCACTTCCGTCGCCTCCCACCACCGCACCACGAACGCCCCCCCTCTTCCCTCATCTTTCCGACCTCCCACCACCTTTTTCCACCCCTCTTTCCACCCCGCTGATGGGAGGATCAGAGGGTCCTGAACCAACCTAAGCATCTTCTCCCACCTCACGGCCAGCCGACATCAGGCTGTCCAACTGCCACCGCCTTCGCCCGAGCTTCACGACCACCCCTCCCTGCCGTTGAAGAGTCGCCACTTCTTTCGTTTCTTCCGCTGCCGCCCCACCTCCCTTGCTCGCCGCTTACTCTACCTTGGCTGCCGCCCACTTTCATCTTCCCCAAAAGCTCAAACCCATTTCACCTCCCAGGCCCCCCCCCCCCCCATTTCATTGTCTTCATTTCCTCCCATTTCCCCTCTTCCCCTCCCCCACTTCCATAAGCTCTGACGGGCCGCCCTTTCATCAGGCTCGAGCCCAACCACCTTCCCTCCTTCATCAGGCCCGAGCCCGAATGCCCTTGCCTCCCTTTGGACCTCGGCCCAGTGGCCCGACCCGATTTTATCCTCACGGACCAAGCCCACAGGTCTGCCATGTCATTGGAGAGCCCACTGCAGCCTTCCCTTCTCCCTCCTTTCTTCGGACCACGACCCAGCAAGTCAAATTTGCGCCGATTAGCGAGTCGGTTTGCCGCACTTGGGTCGTCACCTTCCACTGGATCAGGTTTGTCCTTTCCTGGATATTTTGTTTGCTTTCATTTTGGCATCAAATAGTTGTTTTGTGCTTGGTGGCATACTCTGAATATCCAAAACACACGCTCTCACACACCTCCACGAAACACACAGCAACCCTTGTGACAACCCTCTTTACTATTAATTGTAGAGCTAGCCTTCGTTGGGGCCTACAAGGTTCTGTGACACCTGATAATCCACTGGACACCTACACTACTTGACTGCAGCTACTTGTTGGTTTGCGTCTCTTTCTAGTTCCTAGTTTGGAGTATTTCTCTGTTCGAGCATAGTCTTGTGTTATATTGAGCATACACCTTGCATTTTCATCGTCTTTGCATGCATTAGGTTTACTTCACATCATTATTGTCCTCCTTTGATAGGATAGCATATAATTGAGTTCAATCATCATATGCACGTTCGTAATGGTCGTGTCCTCTCACATTCCGACATCCAGTTTACCATGGACGACCGCATCGAAGCCCTACTAAAGGCTGTCGAAGACTTGACCACTAAATCCACCCACACCAATGCCCGCCTTGAGTTAGTTGAGTTCTCCTTACATAGGCTCATTGAATCCAAAAAAGATAGTGTTGCCCACTTCCCCGATCTAGACTTCGATGAAACCCTAGAAACCCACGGCTTTTTTCGGCAGAAAAATTGACACTGTACCCTTACCAGGACGTCATCGTGCCTACCCATGCCCTAGAGGATCAGGCACCGTCTCTAATGCTGACCGAGGTCATCGCTATAATGTGGAACCTAGACAACCTCGTGACCATGAGGACGACGTGTTGAAAGGCATTTGTATTGAGGCCCCCACCTTTGATGGTCTTCTAGACCCAAAGGTCTTTTCAGACTGGATGCACGAAATGGACCACTTCTTTGAGTGGTATAATTTGTGTGAGGACAAGAAGGTCCGGTTTGCTAGGATGAAGCTAGTTGGTCGTGCCAAACTTTTCTGGCAAAGCACCGAACATTTGCTAGCTAGGAGACATCAACTCGCGATTATCGATTGGGTAGAGATGAAAGAAAAACTGAAAGAAAAATATCTGCCCTTTAGCTACCAAGATGATCTTCTCGACCGGTGGAATGCCTTGCGACAAGGCAATCGGTCCGTTAGTGATTACATCGCCCAGTTTGACAAATTTATGATGCGATGCAATATGGAAGAAAATGAACGGATGGTCCTGAGCATGTTTTGACGGGGTCTTAATGATGAGCTCAGAAAGGAACTCATCCTTCAAGAAATATTCACCCTCGACCAGGCCTACACATTCGCCCAGGACTATGAGCAGGTAACTAGGTCTACATTTGCTCGATGTTCTGACCTTCGAGGGCCACCCACCAGTGCTCCCCCTTCAAGATCCCGACATTCGCTTGGGCCCACGCCTTCTAGACCTATTTCCTCCAACCCTACCTCTAACCGGGACACTAAGGGCAAGGGCATTCTTGGCGAAGCCCCAAAGGCAAGTTTCCGAATCCAATGCTTTAAGTGCCAGAGTTTTGGTCATGTCGCTTCCCAATGTGCGAATACCTCTCTTGTCATTGCAGCGCAAGAACAAGAGGATCATATCGGCAAATTGGAAGAACAAATCTATGAACCAAATTTAGACGACATCCACGACGTCGATGATGACCAAGAAGAACGTACCGACAATTTAGGATGCATCCGAACCACAACTCCATCGGTTGTGACCGAATCAACTCAGTCCGCTATGAATGTAGTACGGTGTTCTCGCCCAACCTATGGAACAGGCTGACTGGAGGCGTACTTCGATCTTCTACACTTATCTTAAGTGCGGAGACAAGGACTGTAAAGTTATCATTGATAGCGGGAGTTGCATTAATGCAATATCATCAAATATTGTCTCTCGTTTGGGTTTGACTCCAGTTCCTCTGACCCGACCTTACAAGGTCTCCTGGATTGATACGTCTTCTATCCAAATCAAAGAACGGTGTCTCGTCCCAATTCAAATTCTTTCGTATAAAGACACCATCTGGTGTGATGTAATTCCGATGGATGTAGGTCACCTAATATTGGAAAGATTTTGGTTGTTCGACCTTGATGTCACCATCTTTGGTCGTTCTAATTCTTGCTCCTTCATATTTGAGGGCAAGAGGATTAAACTTAATCCCCTACGACCTAGGACACTTAACGAGGGCAAGAAGACAAGTGAGTCAAAGCGCAAGGAACTCCATATCCTGAGTTCGTCCAAGTTTGAACGGGAAGTCTCTAGTGATTCTATGGTGTACGCTTTACTTGTCCTCGAAAACCAACTGATTCCGCCAAGCGAGCTACCATCAGAGGGTCAGCTCATCCTTGAGGAGTTTTCTGAAGTTTTTCTTGAGGACCTCCTGGATCACCTGGCACCCTTGCATGACATACAGCACGCTATTGATCTGGTTCCGGGAGCTACCCTGCATAACCTACCCCACTATCGAATGAATCCTTCTGAGCATGCTGAGCTGCAACAACAAATTAACAAGCTCATCTGAAAGGGCTTCATTCGTGAAAGTTTGAGTCCGTGTGCCGTACCTGCACTCCTAACTCCAAAGAAAGATGACACGTGGAGGATGTGTGTCGACAGTCGGGCCATCAATCGAATCATGGTCAAGTACCATTTTTTATCCCTTGGCTCGATGATATGTTGGATATGATGGCAGGCGCCACTATCTTCTCCAAAATTGATTTAAAAAGTAGGTATCATCAAATCCGGATCCGTCCAGGTGATGAATAGAAAACGGCTTTTAAAACAAAAGGTGGCCTGTACGAGTGGTTGGTCATGCCTTTTGGCCTCTCGAATGCTCCTAGTACTTTTATGCGGGTGATGACACAAGTACTACGACTTTTCATGGGCAAATTTTTAGTCGTGTACTTTGATGACTTCCTCATCTACAGCCAATCAAAGGAGCAATACTTCGATCATTTACGACTGGTATGTACAGCCCTGCATGATGCCAAACTGTATGTTAACCTTAAGAAGTGTTCGTTCTTTACTTCTTATGTCAACTTCTTAGGTTACATGGTCTCCTTAGAGAGTTTGTCTGCGAACCCTGATAAAGTCACTACGATAGTTAAGCGGCCTGAACCTAAAACCCTCACTGAGGTTCGCAGTTTTCATAGGCTGGCTACTTTTTACCGTCGTTTCATTAAGGGGTTTAGCACACTTATGTCTCCAATCACTGATTGCCTAAAAAGGGGCGACTTCCATTGGACTAGCGCTGCGGCTAACTCATTCCACGATGTCAAGAAGCTGATGACGGAGACGCCAGTTATGCGCTTGCCTGACTTCAGTAAGGCATTTGAAGTGGAGTGTGATGCATCCGGCCTTGGCATCAGTGGGGTGCTTAGTCAAGAATGCAATCCCATAGCATACTTTAGTGAGAAGTTAAACGAGGTTAAGCAAAAATACTCTACCTATAATAAGGAATTTTATGTTGTAGTCCAGGCTCTCCGGTATTGGCGCCACTACTTGCTACCCAATGAATTCGTACTTTACTCCGATCATGAAGCTCTTCGCTATCTTAACTCTCAAAAGAAGTTGAATTCTAGGCATGCCAAATGGATTGAGTTCCTTCAGGAATACACTTTTGTTCTTAAACATACATCGGGTGTCTCCAACATTGCTGCTGATGCACGAGCTGGCAAGTGACCCTACTCTCGGCCATGTCCGTACATGTTACGGGCTTCGAAAGACTCAGAGATGACTACTTTTGCCCCGATTTAGGAGAACTCTATAGAACCATCGCTGATGGACAAGAAGCCTCAATTGATGGATTTTATCTTCAAGATGGTTATTTGTTTAAGGTACCGAAGCTTTGTATCCCACGGACATTAGTAAGAGATTTTTTGGTGTGGGAAGTACATGCCGGTGGCCTTTCCGGATATTTCGAACGAGATAAGACCGTCGAAGAGGTAGAACGTCAATTCTTTTGGCCTAGCCTAAAACGGGACGTTGCTAAAATCACTAGCCAATGTCGAACGTGCCAATTAGCCAAACACTGGAAACATAACACTGGTCTCTATACCCCTTTACCGGTACCTGATCGTCCTTGGCATGACATTAGTTTGGACTTTGTGCTTGGACTTTCCCGTACCGTCCGAAAACATGATTCCATTCTTGTCATAGTGGATCGTTTCTCCAAAATGGCCCACTTCATTCCGTGTTCCAAAACCTCGGATGTTTCCAAAGTGGCCAAACTCTTCTTTGATGAGATTGTTAAACTCTATGGCCTTCCACACACCATCGTGTTCGATCGAGATGTACATTTCATGAGTTACTTTTGAAAAACTTTGTGGCACTCGATTGTACAAAACTTAAATTTTTCACTGCTTATCATCCACAAACTGACGGCCAAATAGAAGTGGTAAACCGAAGTCTGGGTAATCTTTTACGGTGCCTTGTCGGAGAGCATACTTGTAACTGGGATTTAGTTTTTCCTGTTGCACAGTTTGTATACAATAATTCGGTCAATCGGTCTATAGGCATAAGTCCATTTGAGGTCATACATGGTTACAAAGCTAGAAAACTTTTAGATCTTTTACCCATGTCACCCCATGTTAGGATTTCTGAGTCTGCACACGCATTTGCACAACATATTCATGAGTTACATCAGGAAATCCAAAAGCGCATCCATGCTAGTAATGCTCAATATAAACTACAAGCTGATTCTCATAGACGAGACAAAATATTCCAACCTGGGGACTATGTTATGGTACATATTCGGCCGGAGTGGTTTCCGTATGGGACCGTTAAGAAACTGCAGGCTCGTAGTGCGGGGCATTTCGGGTATTGCACTGGATGGGCACGAATGCTTATGTTATTGATCTTTCCTTTGATTTTGGTATCATCTCTACTTTTAGTGTTGAAGATTTGGTTGCTTACAAGGGTCCACCATCCATCCTAGATGACCCTTTCGTTGAGACTTCTCTTGAGCCCGCTACTTCCCATATCCCTGATTCCATACCATCTCCACTTTTTTTGCCTCTCCCACCAGCACAGAAAGAATTTATTGATGCCATTTTAGATGAGCAAACCATTTTATCCAGTGCTGGTAGCATTCAACGTTTTTTAGTTCGTTGGCGTGGCCGTCCAGAGTCTGATTCGACTTGGATCACACAAGAGGAGCTTCAGCGTATTGATTCGGACCTTTTGGAGTATTACTAGAGCTGCACTGCGCCGCGTTCGTCAAGGTCGACTTCTTCCGACCCAGGGGGAGTTGGTGCTGATACCAATACCGGACCGCCTGTGACGCGAGTCTACGGTCATCGCAGGAGGAGGGTCCAGCCACTTTCGTTATGGCTGGACTGATTTGATGTAAGTTTATTTTATGTTGATTGGGTTTATGCACATATTGTTATGTTAGGGTTTTTATGGGATTAGTTTATTTGTAGGGACCTTTTTGTATTTTGTAACCGTATATATGGGTCTATGCATTTGATGACTGGGATGATGATGAATGTTTAAAATTTGCCTCCCTTCTACTCTTCTTCCCTTCTCTGTTCTTCTTCATCCTCTTTCCTCCTCTTCCTCTCTTCTCCTTCTTTCTCTCCACTTCACTCTCGTAGCAGTACTGCATTAGCCAAGATGGATTGTTACAATAGACATGTTTCTGCAAAGGGTAAAAGTTAGTGGCTTTCATGCAAAATGCGTTCATTACAATAACAATAATATGTAATCCATCAAGAGTGTTGGATTATCTAACAATTGTCAGTTCATCAATCAATGTTTTCTTTTGGTTCTCCATAAAAAATTCTTCTCTGAGCTTATGCTGTACAATATCAAAAGAAACATATCATGTAAAGTAATATCAATCACAATTACATAATTGTGTTTAAAGAATAATAGAGGAAATTAGCTTAGTTCTTAAGGTAAATGCTACAATGAAATCTATAATTGCTTCATATCAGTAGATATATATAAATAGAGAATTTCTTTGATGACCTAGAAATGAGCTTTGAAAAGGACAACCTCCGTCACAAAAAATAGGGAGATACTACTAGGGTGATTCATATAATCCATCTGTGAGTGGGATGTTTCTTTTGGAGATCTTATGCATGGGTCGTAGCTATTTCAAAGATACTGATCGCCTCCCTTAACCAACCCCCACCCTACCAAAAGGGGAAAAAAAAGGGAAAAAAGGTTCTTTTGCTTGCCCTAATGGATGAGTATTCATTGCAAGGTATGCTGAACCGGTCGGTTCAGCCTGTACCGAACCGGTGCCGATATGCACCGGTACGGTTCGACGTATAAAAACGGTTCCGACCCAAACCGGCTAGTTCCGTACTTGTACCGGTGCGAACCGGGCCGGTTCGCGTCGACCCCGTTATTTTTTCTGGCGCCTGCGCGCAGGGCAGCGTGCCCCACGCGCTGGGAAGAGCGCCTACGCGGGCTCCAGCCCGCATGGGTGACTTAATGCCACAGAGAGGCAAATAGATTATTTTTGAGAAAATGCGCGCGGACGCACGAGCGGAGAATCGTGCGCCCGTGCGCGATTTCCTGCGCCGGAACCGCGCCCGCGGCCGATTCCCCAGCAGGGAATCGCGCCCGTGCGCGGTACCCCGCGCGGGGCAGCGTGCCCACGCGGGCTTCCAGCCCACATGGGCCATTTAATGCCACACTCAATGCGTCCGCGCGCGTCCGCGGACGCGTTGTTTTTCATTTTGTTTTGGTTTTTTTTTACGTTCGCGCGCGCGGGGCCGCGGACGAGCTCCATACCGGTACCGGTGCTCACTGGTATGTCGGTACAGTCGGTCCGGCGAACCTTGATTCATTGGTTATATGCGATTTACCATGATTTAGGTGGAGCCCCCATTCCTACCAAAATTATTGGCTGGATTCATGTATAGATATTTGTGGTCATAATTGTCACCTTTTCTTCAGGTGATACAATAAATTGATTCTATGTATACGACACTAGAAAACTGGCATAAGAGCATGGAGAGATGTTGGGACAATATAAAGGATTTGTACCCGTCTAATCGCTAAGATATCACTTGACTGAGATGAGAACCTTATGCACCAAAAAGGAAAAGGAGATGAGAACCTTAGTCCATAGCTCAGTTTTTATGTACTTTAGCAACTTTGAAGTCTAGGGTTGAATTTATCTTGGCTATAAAACAAGAGAAAAGGGTTCCCCAACATTGTGTTATGTGTTTGGAGCACTTGATCAATGTCTGAACTTTTTAAGATTTCACAGTGAAATCACACTAAGTTTGCTTATTTATGCTCAGTGCTTCTTTATCAAATAGTGTGTGTGGGTTCTTAGGTTGACTTTTTGATTTTCTTCTGCAGATGACAACAGCAATATCAATCGAAGATGTTCGTAGGGAGGTGAAAATCCTGAAAGCTTTGTCTGGGCATAAACATCTTGTCAAATTGTATGATGCATGTGAGGATGCCCTTAACGTCTACATAATTATGGAGTATGTCATATTTGTTATCTTTCCAGTTTGATGCTTCTTTAACTGTACTAATTTATAATGATGTAACTATGTATATATTTCTACTTTTTCTGCTAATTTCCAATTAAATGTGCATCTGTATCACAGTTTTGTAGTTTCTTTTTTTTTTTTTCTAGATTTGGTCAATACAAGTTTGTTTTTGACATGAATAACCTAAGATATGGTTCGTATAGGCTGATGATCTTGTTATCATTTAGTGCTTTGTTGCATGTTGGTTCATCCATTTTGTATTTCCTTGATGTTCTCTTCATTTTTTATCAGATTATGTGAAGGTGGGGAATTATTAGATAGAATTCTATCCAGGTAAGTAAATATAGCTTCTTCCAATGTAAGTCTTCCATTTAAGTATTTTTATATCTAATTTTTTAATCAGGCATGCTCTTACCTTAAAATCCTGATTTCCTATTCTTCTAAAGGGGTGGAAGGTACACAGAGGAAGATGCAAAAGCAATTGTTGTGCAAATATTAAGTGTAGTTGCCTTTTGTCATCTTCAAGGTGTTGTGCATCGTGATCTAAAGCCAGAGGTCTCTACATATCTGTTGTTTCCTGCATGGAAGTAATTTATTTGTTTCTCAAGTTATTATTCTTTTCCAAAATATCAAACTTGTCTTAGCTGCTGCTTTTTTTCTCTTTTTGATGCATATTGACAGAATTTTCTCTTCACCAATAGAGACGAAAATGGTACCATGAAGTTAATTGATTTTGGGCTTTCTGATTTTATCAGACCAGGTGAAAGTTGATTAATTGCTACATCAATTTTCATCACATTATTGATTTTATAAAGCAGAGCGGCAAAGTTAAATTGGTTCCTTCTATTTTACTATATACATTGATGGGTTCTTTATTGTCTCTATCTTGTTTGCCTGTTTACTCCATACTGCTGTTTTTCTTTAGGTTTTTGGAATCTGGAAATTTTCAAGTATGAAATACAAATATTAGACTTTCTTGCAGCATTTGTTACATGGAATCTTCTATTGATTGCTGTACCAATATCTGTTTCACTTTGACACCATAAGTTTTACCAGAAATTTCGTATTTTATCTTGAAATTAAGTGCACTTGATTTTTTTCCTAAGCTATGTATATTCCACAATACCTACAATTTGAAAGTCCTGTATTCTGGAAAAAAATAACCATGCATCAGTGCACTAAATGATTGGCAGTTTTAATGCTTAAACATGTTGACCTTTGGTACATATATGTTTTTAAGATATGTAGATCATAATCACATGATTGGATCGAAAATTTACATGTCCTACTGTGCATTTAACATATTATCACTTATACCGTCCACTTTTGTATCCACTTGATGCACAGGTAAATGACTTTAGATGTCTTAGATTATTATCAATTGCTTGCATCATTATTCTGAGATGCCATGGTTGATTTTGCATCAAGTGTACTAATGTCTCGATACACTCGAGTGTGTATTACTAAACCCTCTCTCTCTCTCTCTCTCTCTTTCTCTCTGCGTGTGTGCGCGCGCACCATGAACAAGAATGCGAGAAATAATATGACATGAAGATGTAGGCCATGAGGTTTGTGCCACAAGGTTACTTATGAGAAACTAGTCTGCAGTGGTTTCCTGCCTGTTTCTCTATAATGATTTGAAAAAAAATTCCCTCTAGGTTCCTCTGCTTTCCTTTTTGTGTTTCCCATCAATTTCACTTGATTTAGTTTGCAATGCCTGTTTACATGGAAACTCTAAGTTGTATAGGGAACTCCTTTCCTGGATATTATGAGGAATAGTACTAATTTATTAACTTATTAATTTGTGATAGCACAAATATAAGATACTCTAGTAAATTAATAGAGTCAGGCAGGATTTTGGTGGGTGACCAATAAAGCTGAACTTTTGAGTACCAAAGCATGTTGTACTTGAACTCCAGAAATTTTGATGATTATTCTGATGTCAGTCTGCTGAACTAGTCTTGAATTCATAGCTAAAGCTACGTTTGACAAGAGAGGGTTCTGCCATGAAATCTGAATTGTCAGTTGAATGGAAGGGTAATTTACCTTCTTCGTTGCAACTTCCAGCTTAAGCAACTGTGGAGCAACATTTTAAATTTCCCTAGACTTGGAAAGAGTCTAGATGAAGGGGAAAGATTTCAATTTATGTTGGGGCAATTGAAATACTTGAATCATTAAGCTTGAATATTAGTTTTCTTATGTGGAATACTCATGTTATAACTTCTGCATTTGTTGAACCATTTTACTTTGTCTTCTGTAAGTTTTCTGGAACTATTAAAATATGGGAACACAAACACATTTTAATTCGTGCTTCTTGTTAATTTTGTTTTTTGTACTTTTGCGTCACTTGTTTGTCAAAAGTGCCTGCATGCTCATGCAGATTTAACATTAAAAATAAAAATAAAAGCTTATCATTAACTAAAATTGATTCTTAATTGTTTAAATATTCTTTCGTTGGTAATTTCAATACCATAATCTTCATCGACTAAGTGATGCTGGGTAATCAGATATTCTACTTATTACTATTATTTTACTTTGTTCCTTTCTTTTTTCACTGCATGATGCTCGTGTTTTGTTTATTATTATTATTATCATCATCATTTGTTGGATTGTTCAGATGAAAGGCTAAATGACATTGTTGGAAGTGCATACTATGTTGCACCTGAGGTCCTACATAGATCATATAGTGTGGAAGCAGATATGTGGAGTATTGGTGTCATCACATATATCTTGTTATGTGGCAGTAGACCTTTCTGGGCACGAACTGAGTCAGGAATCTTTCGTTCTGTGCTTAGAGCTGATGCTAACTTTGATGATTCACCTTGGCCTGCTGTATCACCGGAAGCTAAAGATTTTGTGAAAAGGCTATTGAATAAGGACTACAGGAAAAGAATGACTGCTGCTCAGGCTCTGAGTAAGATTCCAGTTCTCATTACTGATTCATAATTTTATATTACGCAGGTTGCTCATCATCTAATAAATTTGTACTTAGTCCATTATTTTCCTGGTTTCTGAATTTCCTCGACGACTGCTAGATGTAGGACTAAGAAGTTCAAATTTAGTCTCCATTTTGTGAGACTTTATTTATGGTTATTTGTGGAAACTAATGTGTTTCCGTGATGACAGCTCACCCATGGTTGCAAGATGAACAGATACAAATCCCTTTAGATGTACTAATATATAAGTTAGTCAAATCATTCCTTCGTGCCACACCTCTCAAACGTGCTGCATTGAAGGTATGGTTTTAACAAGTCTTAAAATTCTTGTTTCGTTGTTATTTATTTGACATGCTGGTTCCACATTTTACTATCGATCTCAATGATATGAAATGTTCGTTATACATGCATTAACTTGTGTGATTTTGTTTATCTGCTTGATGAAAGAAATTGGTATTTAAGTCAAATGATCAATTCTAATTAGAAATGCATTGACATGATGCTGTTGCTTAGTCGTGTTACCAGATTTTATCTACTTAATTCCTGTTTGTAAATATAATTATATGCCTTATCATCTTTGTCAGTTCTGTCTACTACAGATTAAGATTGTGAGAAGGAAGAAGGAATCTTAAGCTCATGAAATGTCTTAAGCAGGACATATGCTTTTCTAGTAGATTCAGTTGAAACACAACCTACAACGAGCATGAACATGAACTTTTTAATTTGGATTTATTTAAATGCTAGAGGTACAACTTGAACATAAATTGGCCTGGTTTACTCAAAAGAAAGGATGTATGCAAACATGATGGGGTTACAAGTTGGAGAGAGATCACATGGTGGTCGAAGTTATGGGGAAGAAGTGATAGGGACTCTTGAAAATACAATTGCCATTGTTGCATTCTCAAATATACCTTTTTGAGATCCCTTGATAACCACAAGTTCTCTCCTAATATTTTCAAAGAAAAAAATATTTAAAACTTAAAAGAGCTATGCATAAATGTAGAATATATGTAAAAATTCTTGCAAAATAATATTGTAACATATGCATGTTATGACATTTTCATGATTTAAGTTGATTATTTCTTCAATGAAACTATATAGTTTTACATGTTGAATTTCAAACTTATATACTAAAAGCAAAACAAGTTAAGAATTTAGTAATATAAAAATTTAAAAGGATGGATGGTAACTAGCAAAGCTAGTTTCATCTGTATAGCTATTAAATATGTCTTATTTTGCATGTTTCAGCTGTGATCAGCCTAGTTTCACTTGAAGACAAGTTTACTAGATGAAAATTGATGAACTTTGGAAGAGTTTGAATTAAGTCTGCAAAAGATATATAACTATATGATATTATGTTTTGACTTGATTTGTCAGAGAAATAAAATATTTTTTCATGCTAGTTATGAACTAAAAAGGAATTGGAGAAGGAATGACCACACTAGAGAGGAAGATTCTCTGTTTAACGTTGGGGGTGGGCTAGCAGTGAGTCAGAATTGTTGTTGTGCTAAAATGAATTAATTTTCAAATACATATATTTCTTTTTTGAATGGTAAGAATGGATTTAAACTAATGCTTTAATATCAGTCGCAAGCACATGCACATGTATGGATAGATACACATGACACAAATTTTTTGGCCACTTAGGTGCTGCTTGCTTGCCTGCAGTTGGACAGGCTGCACTTGAATTGCAAGCATCTAAAATGACCATCTGTTGTCTGCAATTGCATCTGCAGGTAGGATTCAAATTGCAAAAAGCCCAAATCCTGCAATTGGAATGGTACAGAAAATTGGCTGCAATTGGAAGCAGCCCTCTGGAGAATCCCCTCACCATTCTCCAACTACTGAAATTTAAGATTATATAATTTTAACATGTTAAGTATATATTAGTTATTTTATTAAGTATATTAGATATAAATTTATTACCACAGCAATGTGTGCAATTATTATAATATTAGACAACTTCTATAAAGTTTTATTATTATGATAGTTGTTGTTATAATGTATAATAACCATTTTATAATATGGCTTTATTATTATGATTGTAATATACTTATTTAATTATTATTGTATCATATAACTAATTTTAATCTATATAATATAATAATAATAATAATAATCAAAATCATTTTAGGTTAAATAATTGAATTGTAATTATTAGTTATTATAATAATATTATGAATATATATATTTATAGTTATAGACTTATAGTGGTATATCTTATTACTATAAAATCTAATTATTATTGTAATATACTTATTTAATTAGTATTGTTACATAATGACTTATTGCAATCTATAGAGCAAGTAACTAAATTATACTAGAATAACTATTATGTAATATTTTTAGTTATTATAATAATATTGCAAATATATATTTATAGTTGTAATAGTATATATTATCATTATAATAACAAATTATTTTGTAGCGTTAAAATTACTTTTAGTAATTATTTTTATAATAATCCAATAATATTTTCATCATAATATTAGTTTTTTATTATAATTATGAAAATAATATGATAATTCTAATATTATAATAAAAAAAGAAAATAATTCATTGTTTCCATAGGATAACCTTACCAAATTAGGGGTTATCATATCTCTTTCGGCATCATACAACCAAATTACTTACTTTTCAATTTTCAATTATAGACAATCAAACATGAATATTTTTCTTTTTTGCAACGGCAATTAAGTTACAACATTTCTGATTGCAACATGGTCAATTATTCAAACGTTGATTAGGATTTTGTTTTGAAAAATTTTGCTTATTATTTTAACTAAAGTATGTGGCACAAGAAAGAGGGTGAGCTTTGATGCAATGGTAAGGTTGCTCCATTGTGATCTGGAGGTTATCGCTTTGAAACACAGAAACAACTTCTCCACACATGGAGTAAGGTTGCATACTTTTGACCCTCCCTTGACTCCGTAATGGCGGCCTCATGTACTAGGACACCCTTTTACATGGCACATCAAAATTGGTTTTTATAGTTTTTGATATTTTGATGCTTTTGACAGGCTTTATCTAAAGCTCTTCCAGAGGATGCACTCTTATATCTTAGGTTGCAGTTCAAGCTACTAGAACCAAGCGAAGATGGACTTATCTCTCTCGAAAATTTTCGGATGGTTAGTGTTGGGCATTTGACTTTCTATAACATGCAGTAGGATATGGTAATCGTAGAAGAGACTACTATTACAGTAAATTAAAATTTTATACATTATTAGTATTTGTTTGATCTATTAATTTTTTTCATGATTGTACTTATGTGATCTTATGCCATTGTGATTTAGGCTCTTATGCGAAATGCAACTGAAGCAATGAAGCAGTCCAAGGTTCCTGATATTTTGAAATTGGTGCGGCATATATTCCTTTAATAGTTATAATAGTGGCCTAAATCCCTTTTTGTGCAAGCCTTTATCGTTAAAACATTATTTTCATCTAGTTTCTATAATTTGTTTTCGGTTATATGCTCTTGATTGTTTTGTTCTAAAACTCTTTTTGATAACAAGGTTTCCTGTACCAATTTGTATCACTCAATACCGACCATATTTACTGTGTAAATAAGATAATATAGTGTCGAGGTTCAGTTTGATATATGAGTCAAACTGGTCCATACAAGTTTGAACCGAGCAGAACTGCTTGTATTGCTCGGTACCAACTCGTACCATTTGGTTTTGCGTAGTGCCATAACGGAGAGTGAGAAAATAGTGCAGGAGCCTATATTGGTAGGGATATGTACTGTACTAATTGTACTATACCGTACCGAACCGCTAATATATCAGTGTGATTTCTAGTACTAGTTTTGTGGACCTTGCTTTTTAATGTGGGCAAGGATTTAAAATATTGTATCATACTAGTTTTAGCATACTGTACGCCTTAGTGATATTAGTGATAGATCAATACTTGGTACACCCATTGTTATCATTTTGTTACTAACGTGACAGTTAGTGTCACGCTTATTATGCTAGCGCCAACTATTGTATCATGTATCAGTACAATGTGGTATGCACATGTACTATATCATACTAGCACCTGATTAGTGTGGATCCCTTTATTGAGAATTTAAACCTTCAGACAAATAGATTTTGAACAAATTATTATAGTTCCATGAACACATCTAGATATAAAACATTATCTATACATTTAGAGTGTATAGAATCTGAATTTAAGTAATTACTGTTTATGCATCATTTTTTAAAGTTGTTTAGGTATTCCATTATTTAAATATAGGGTGTATAGAATCTGCAAGGTAAGGCTGCTTTCATATGACCCTCCTAAGACCTTGCAATGATGGTACAAGGTCGCCCTTATTTTTTTATTTAGCTATAAACTTAAGTCAAAAATTAAGATTAGGAGGCATGGAATGCCCGTACGGGCCGTACGTACCGGTCCGGTCCTAGACCGGTACCAGAACCACAAGAAAACCGGTATCTCCGGTTTTCTTGTGCGAACCGGCTGGTACGGAGCCGGTACCGCTTGGTACCGGCCTCGTACCGGTGCGAACCGGCCGGTTCGCACCGGTACGAATTTTTTTTTTTTTTATGAACCACAGCACGAGGCGCTGTGGTTTTTGGCTCGTGGTACCGGCCGGTACTGTACCGATACCGGCCGGTACGTATCGGACCGGTACCGGTACGGCGGACCTTGTTAGGAGGTCTCAAAACAGGAAGGTTTTCTTCTTTCTCCATCTCTCTCTCTCTCTCTCTCTTGATTGAAGAGCCTAGATACCTTTGATCCCCAAAATGTTAGTTAGTGAAGGTGGGATTTGATCTCAAGTTGCTTGGTCCAACAGCCGGGAACTTTACCAACTTTATAAGCTATCACCATCAGGCGATCTGGTTTTTTATGTAAACGGATTTGATAATGAAATTATGAAGTTATTGATTTATCTTCCATGTGCCTCTTTTGGTGTAATTTTGTAACATAGATGTGGGACCTTCAAACTTTAGGTGCAAAGCCTAGATTGTTAATGTTGAAGGCCATACATTATTATCTATTATTTTTCCCCTTTTTTTCTTTTTCTTTTTTTTTTCCTCCTTCCTTTTAATCCTAAGTTATTGGATGGAGGATGTTGGCAGCAGCCATTGAAGACCTATAAAAGGCATCCTACTGCTAGTTCTAATTCTCAAGCCTTAATTTGGAATATGCCAGATGATACGGGGCCCTTCTGGAATCTTGCTTATGGTCAACTAGTCATTATTAAAAATTTTATGTTTTTCAGTGGTACGATAATGTTGGTTTAGTTTTATGAACAGTTTCTTAAGTTTTTAGAGTCAAGAGTATTTTGTAATTTTTCAGATTTTCTGGACATGGGCTGTCATAGGTCTTATGGTTTGTATTTTAGATCTATTCATGTTTTGGAGCTTTATTTATGGTCATTAGGGGGTCTTATTAGTCAAAATTGTAGATTTGTTATTTGGAGTCCAAGTCCTAGTAGGAGTAGGAGTATTAGAACTCTATAAATAGGGCTGTAATCTCTTGTTATGAAGGCAATCAAAAATTTTGGAGATGTTCTCAGCAATTATGTTTTATTTTAGAGTTGTGTGACGAAATTCCAACCCTAGGTGTGATGCCTATAGAATTCTAGAAGTGATTTCTAGAAAATCTCTCTTTTCTTTAATTACTGCACCCTAAACCCTCAAATTCAGATCTGATTCAATCCCTACTAAACTCTAGCAACTAAAGTGGAGAAAGAAGATTGGAGGCATACTTCAATTTTTCAGATGCTAGTTTGTTGTGGAAGACAAGCTAAGAAGCTTATTAGTGATGGAGAAAGCTGTATGAATATTGTTTCAGCATCGACAGTTGAGCACCTCTAGCTTCCGAGGGAACCACACCCTCAACCACACAAGGTTACTTCAATCGACAACACTATTCCTGTAAATCAAATATGTCTTTTCTCATTCTCTGCTGGCTATTACAAAGATTTATATATTGTGATGTGATTCCTATGAATGTTACTCATATTATTCTTGGTCGACCATGGCTTTATCATTGAGAAGTGCAACGTTCTAGTAAAGAAAACACATACATTCTCGTTTGATAAGGGAACAATTGTTTTGAAGAGACTATAGTTGAAATAGAAAAATTTAAGAAACCAAATTCCCAGACTGCTGAAAGGAAGAAAGATGCTCACCCAAAGGCTAAAGTTGTTGCTGAAAATAAGAAAATGCACCTCACTATCCTACCCATGAAGTGCTTTCATGCTGAGGGCAAGAAATTATGTATTATTTGTGCTGTAGTAGTTCAAGAAGTGAAAGAAATTGCTACTGGTTGTGACTCAAATATGCCTTCGGAAGTGACTAAATTGCTGTTTGAGTTTTCTGATATAGCACCTGAAGAGTTGCCTAATAAACTCCCTCCTTTGCGTAATTTTCAGTCTTCTATAGATTTTATACCGAGGTCTCAATTGCCTAACCTTCCCGCCTATCACATGAATCCAAGTGGCAACTCAAAAGGCAAGTAGAAGAGTTGTTGTCTAAGGGACATATTCACGAAGTTTGAGTCTGTGTGCTGTTCCTGCTTTAGCTACACCAAAGAAGGAAGGTTCTTGGCATATGTGTGTTGATAGCAGGCTATTAACAAGGTTTCTGTCATGTATGGGTTTTCTATTCCTCGTCTTGATAATATGTTGGATGTTATGGGTGTTTTACTATCTTTTCAAAGATAGATTTGAAGAGTGGCTTTTATCAAATTGTATAAAGCCTGAAGATGAATGGAAGAAGCTTTTACGACTAAGATGACCTCTACGAGTGGCTGGTCATGCCTTTTGGCCTTACTAATGCCCCTAGCACATCCATGTGCTTCATGAGTCATATATTACAACCCTTTATCGGACACTTTGTGGTTGTTATTTTGATGATATTTTGATATATAGTGAGACCAAAGAAGAGCACATCTTTCATGTACAGCAAGTTACGAGATTTCTTTTCCAAGAGAAGCTTTACATAAATTTGAAGAAGTGTACATTCATGACTTTAAGTGTTGTCTTTTTGGGCTTTGTTGTTTCTTCTAAAGGAGTGGAGATTGATCTGGAAAAGATCTAAGCTAGTGGGGGCTTATTAGTCAAAATTGCAGATTTGTTATTTGGAGTCCAAGTCCAAGTAGTGGTAGGAATATTAGAACTCTATAAATAGGGCTGTAATCTCTTGTTATGAAGGAAATAAAAAATTTCAGAGATTTTCTCAGAAATTATGTTTTTTTTTTAGAGTTGTGTGATGAAATTCCAACCCTAGGTGTGATGCCTATAGAATTCTAGAAGTGATTTCTAGAAAATCTCTCTTTTCTTTAATTACTGCACCCTAAACCCTCAAATTCAGATCTGATTCCATCCCTATTAAACTCTAGCAACCAAAAGCAACAAACCTGGGGGCACCCATCCATCAATTAGCCTTTAGATTCATAAACCAAACAAGATTTTTATTCTAGGTAGCAGAGTGTATGCAAAAGTTTGATGAATTGAAGACTAGGAGCCATGTTGTGGAAGATCCCTGCCAAATGCTTGCGCGATTTAAGGGTTGTTTAAGGGCTGATATAAGGAGAGAATTAATTTAACAGCCAATTTATAGTGTGGAACATGCATTTCAAGTGGCTCTAGACATGGAAGAGCATTTGATATTCTTATCACTAGAAAAATTTGGGTCTTAAGCTGGGGAGACTGCAGCTAAGAGACCTAATGATGCAAATCATAGAATGACATCATCACCTTCACAGTCTTTTAGTTGTTCTAGTGGGTCTGAGCCTTCTTCTTATGGGGCTGATTCCAAAGGGAAGGCAGTTGCGGCTAATAGACCAAATGGGAGGGATAACAAGAACATCTATTTTAAGGGGGGAGAGCCTGGTAACATGAGGTGTCAATGTCCAAGAAAGAATAACCTACATGTTGGGGTGGAACAACAACAAGAAGATGAGCAAATGCAAGAGGAAGAAAATGAGGATTGCGGGATTTCTATGGGGACTTATGCAGCTGACAATTTGGAAGAGGATAAAGTGGATACTTCCCTCCCTTCCATTATTCAAAGGATATTTGCAGTACTCATATTCGTTTTCTGTGAGGAGCCGGTGTACCAAAAAAAAAAAAACAAAAGGATATTTGCAGCCCCTAAAGTGGAGAAAGAAGATTGGAGGCATGCTTCAATTTTTCTGATGGAGGCATACTTCAATTTTTCAAATGCTAGTTTGTTGCGGAAGACAAGCTAAGAAGCTTATTATTGATGGAGAAAGTTGTATGAATATTGTTTCAGCATCCACAGTTGAGCACCTCTAGCTACCGTGGGAACCACTCCCTCAACCATACAAGGTTACTTGAATCGACAACACTATGCCGGTAACTCAAAGATGTCGTCTCCTTCTCTACTGGCTATTACAAAGATTCTATATGGTGTGATGCGATTCCTATGAATGTTACTCATATTATTCTTGGTCATCCTTGGCTTTATGATTGAAAAGTGCAATGTTCTAGTAAAGAAAACAATTATACTTTCTCTTTTGATAACAAAATAATGTTTTGAAGGGACTATAGTTGAGATGGAAAAATTTAAGAAACCAAGTTTCTAGGTTCCTGAAAAGAAGAAAGTTGGTGACCCAAAGGCTAAACTTGTTGCTGAAAATAAGAAAATGCACCTCACTATGAAGCGCTTCCTTGCTGAGGGCAAGAAATTATGTATTATTTGTGCTGTATTAACTTGAGAAATGAAAGAAATTGCTACTGGTTGACTCAAATATGCCTTCGGAAGTGACTAAGTTTCTGTTTGAGTTTTCTGATATAACACCTGAAAAGTTACCTAATGAACTCCGCATAATATGCAGCATTCTATAGATCTTATACCGGGATCTCAATTGTCTAACCTTCCCCCCTATCACATGAATCCAAGTGGCAACTCAAAAGGCAAGTAGAAGAGCTGTTGTATAAGGGACATATTCATGAAAGTTTGAGTCTGTGTGCTGTTCCTGCTTTATTTACACCAAAGAAGGAAGGCTCTTGGCAATTGTGTTGATAGCAAGCTATTAAGAAAATTACTGTCAAGTATTGGTTTCCTACTCGTCTTGATAAATATGTTTGATTTTATGGGTGGTTTTACTATCTTTTCAAAGATAGATTTGAAGAGTAGCTATCATCAAATTGTATAAAGCTTAGAGGTGAATGGAAGATAGCTTTTACGACAAAGAATGACCTTTATGAGTGGTTGGTCATGCCTTTTGGCCTTACTAATGCCCCTAGCACGTTCATGCGCTTCACGACTGATATATTACAAACCTTTATCGTCCACTTTGTAGTGTTATTTTGATGATATATTGATATATAGTGAGATTAAGGTCTGTTGAATCGGCCCGTATCAGCGGGTTCAGCCTGTACCGGATCAATACTGCTCCTGACTGGTTTGGTACTGCCTTAAAAAATGGTTTTGGCCCCAAAGGGGCCGGAACCGAGCGGTTCCACCTTCGTACCGGTGCGAATCGGTCCGGTTTGCACCGGTACAAGCCCGATATCGATGTGAACCGGGCTGGTATCGGGCTCATCTTCTTCCTCTTCAATGGAGGAGAGGAGAAGGTGGCGTAGTGACCGCAGCAACACGAGGGCCTGAATCCCTCCTCCCTTTGGGACGGTGCTTGTACGGCCCTTGCCGATGACAGAGGAGAGGGGGTAGCTCCAAGAATGGTGAGCGGCTCGTTGCTCGGGCCCCCGGCGACTGCGCTTCCTTCGGCAGCTGGGGAGGCGGCCCCACCACCGGCGAACAAGGGCCTGGACGGAGTGGACGCTTTGGAGGAGATGAACTGGGGTAGGAGAGGCGATGATGCGGTAGGACAAGGGAAGATGATGCAGTTCTCAGCGCTGCGAACTGCCCTCGCACAGGCAGCACGCCCGCGCGGGGGAAGAGCGCCCACGTGCGGGGCAGCGCGCCTGTGCGAGCGCGAGCGCGAGCGGGGAATCGCGCACCCAGCTCGCACCTGTGCGCGATTTTCCGCGCAGGGAACCGCGCTAGCGGTCGGTTTCCTTTGCAGGGAATCACGCCCGTGCGCGGTTCTTCGGGGCCGTGCTCCCACGCGGGACAGCCTGCATGGGCTATTTAATGCTGCCACTTTGTGGCATTTAACGCGGATGCGCGCGCGTCCGTGCATTTTTTTCTGCTTCTGGACTTTGCTGCTCCGTTGGCTCGGTATGGTACCGGTTCGGTTTGGTACTGGTGCCCATCGGTACGTCAATACAATCGGTACGGCAAACCTTGAGTAAGACCAAAGAAGAGCACATCTTTCATCTACAGCAAGTTATGAGATTCCTTCGCCAAGAGAAGCTTTACATAAATTTGAAGAAGTTTTCATTCATGACTTCAAGTGGTCTTTTTGGGTTGTTGTTTCTTCTAAAGGAGTGGAGGTTGATCTGGAAAAGATGAAAGCTATTCGAGAGTGGCTATTCCTTGTACTTTGCATGAAGTTCGAAGTTTTCATAGGTTAGCTTCATTTTATAAGCGTTTTATCAAAAATTTCCGCACTATAATGGCTCCAACCACTAATTGCATGAAAAAAGGATTGGCTGGATCAAGGTCGCAACATGGGCATTTGAAGAAGTTAAGAAAAAGATGACTGAAGCACCCGTTTTGCACCTTCTAAAATTTTCTAAGGTGTTTGAGATGTATTGTGATGCATCACATGTTGGTGTAGGAGGTGTGCTTAGTCAAAAAAGCCATTCTATAGCTTATTTTAGCGAGAAGCTGAATGAAGCTAAGCAAAAGTATTCAATTTATGATAAAAAATTCTATATTGTGTTTTAGGCACTTCGTTATTAACGACATTATCTTATTCCTAAGGCGTTTGTATTGTATTCCAACCATGAAGCTCTCAAATATATCAACTCTTAAAGGAAATTGTGCTATTGCTATGGCAAGTTGGTTTTCTTTTTACAAGAATATGCTTTTGTTATTAAGCATAAGGCTGGAACTGAGAACAAACCAGCTGATGCTCTCAGCCATGTAGTTGATTGAGTAGCACGTATTCTTTCTTCTATGGCTGTCCAAGTTATGGGTTTTGATTTGCTTATGAAAGAATATTTTCTTGCAAGGATTTTAGTATCATATATGCTGATCTGATGGCTGGACAGCATGCTAACTATTCAGATTTCCCTTTGCGTGATGGGTATCTTTTCAAAGGAAATCGCTTCTATTTGCCTAATACTTACATGAAGTCATTACAGAACTACATTCCAGTGGGATGGATGGTCTTTTTGGAAGAGATAAAACCATTGCAATGGTTGAGGACCGTCTCTATTAGCTTAGTTTGTTGAGAGATGTTGCTAGAATTGTCTCACGAAATCGGCCTTGTCAAATTTCAAAGGTAAAAAGGAAAAATATAGGTCTGTACACAACATTACCTTTTCCATATAAGCCTTGGCAAGATCTAAGCATGGACTTTGCTCTAAGGTTTCCAAAGACCCTTAGGGTTCATGATTCTATCCGTATGGTTGTGGATCGCTATTCTAAGATGGTTCATTTTGTTCCTTCTTCGAAAACTTATGATGCTTTCCATATTGCTAGAGTCTTCTTTAAAGAAGTTGTTCGTCATTGTGGGTTGCCTAAAACTATAGTGTTTGATTGTGATGCAAAATTCATGAGTTTCTTTTGGTGCACTTCATGGAAGATGCTGAAAACAAAGCTACAATTTTCTTCATTTCATCCACAAATAGTTTGGTTGATTTGCTTTGTTATTGTATTGTTGGTCATGTGGGATCAAGTTCTTCCTATAGCTGAATTTGCTTATAATAGTTTGGTAAATCGAACTACAGGTCACAGCCCCTTTGAGATTGTAACAGGTTCAATTCCAAGGAAGCTAGTTTATTTGGTATCTTGTTGAGCATGTTGTAGTGTTAAAGCTGAAGCTTTTGCCAAGTATATTCATGAGCCACATGATGAAATTCGAAAAAAGATTGCTTTGAGCAATGAAGGCTATAAAGTACATGCTGATTTGAGGAGATGGTTTGTTGATTTCAAAGGAGACATGGTTGTCGTGTGAATGAGACTTCATTCAAAAAGTGCTGATCCCTATAAGATTCTCAAGAAAATCAGCTTTAATGCTTATGTTAACCCGCTCGAAGAAATGGGGATTAGTAATGTCTTTAATGTTGAAGATCTCACTTTGTATAAATGCTATGACAATAATGCACAACATGACACCCCTGTTGCTAGACTTCCACCAGCTTGACATTTGGAGGAGATTGAAGACATTATTGACCATCAAGTGATTTCTACAAGAGGTGGTGGCTACCAAATGTATCTTGTCAAATGGAGAGGGCATTTGCTTTTGGAGTGTAATTGGATCATTGATGAATAGCTCCAAAAGCATGATCATGATCTTTATGTAGATTCCATGCTTATATACTCGCTGGAGTCGAGTTATCTCAAGCCGGGAAGAGATGATGGAGGATTGTGCCAGCAACCATTGAAAACCTATAGAAGGCACCCTAAGATTGGTTCTGAATTCTGATAGTCAAGCCTTGATTTGGAATGTGTAGGATGATATGGGGCCCTTTTGGGTACTTGCTTAGGGGCAACTATTCATTATGGAATCTTAATTTTATGTTTTCAGCAGTACTATAATGTTTGTTCAGGTTTATGAACATTGTCTTCAGTTTTAAAGTGAGGAGTATTTTTATAATTTTTCAGATTTTCTGGACAAGGACAGCCATAGAGCTCATGGGTTGTATTTTAGGTCTTTATTTTTCGGGGTTTTATTTATGGTCCTTAGTGGGGTCTTGTTAGTCTTACCGATTTGTTATTTAGAGTCCAAGTGCTAGTAGGAGCAGGTGTGTTTGAACTATATAAATTGGGCTATAATCTCTCATTGTGAAGGCAATAAAAAGTTTGAGATTTTTTCTAAGCAATTATGCTTTCTTTTAGAGTTGTGATGCAATTCTAACCCTAGGGTGTGATGCCTATAGGATTCTAGGTGTGATGTCTGGAAAATCTATCTTTTTTCTACTTCTTTTTCTTTAATTACAGCACCCTATACCCTCAAATTCAGATCTAATTCCATCCCCATTAAAACCCTAGCAACCAAAAGCAACAAACCTGTAGCTACCATCCATCAATTAGCCTTCAGATTCACAAAACAAGCAAATTTTTATTTTCTTTTTCCAGCTCACCTAAAATCCTCAAAATTTCATCTTTTTAACCCTATTTTGCAACCAAATTGCATCCCATCCATATACCAACATAAATCCTAGAAACTTATACAAATTTGCTACCTTTTTAAGCCCAAAAGGACCCATTAAGCATCCCTGAGTTTTCCCTAATCAAGGCTGTCCTATACATCTCTCTTAGTTTTTGGCCAAAAATATTGGTCTTCTTAGTTCATACATATTTTATTTCCCATAGGTTTTTATCTCATATAGAATATCAGATTTGTCCTGCAGAATTCTTCCATCTATTGCTCGATCTTAATTGCTCAATTGCATATGATCTTAGGACTCCAATTTAGACCCTAGAACCCTAAACGGTGGGTCAGATAATAGTTATCCATTACCTATTTTCTTCAAGAACATTTACTTTCTGGTAAGTTCATTTTTATTGAAAATTCAGGTTGAATCTAAACTTTCGGCAAATCATTTAAGTAGCCTTAGCATTCTAAAACCATATCAACCCTTATTTCTCCCAGGCAGTCCTTATCAATCTGCTTAAATATGTAAAGTTTCTATTCATATCTAATAACGATGTGTCACTTGTGCAAGTCATTATCCATTTTTGAATGGGTTATCAGTTTAACTTTGCCATACTTAACCAAATCCAATATACTTATCAGTTTTAGGATCCCAACTTGCTTATTCTTACAGTAGTCAGAGTCAATCGGATTAGTGGATATCAATTACAGCCCCTAAGCCAAGGTATATATTTAAGTAAAGCATTGCAAGTACATGATCCAGAATCACCACCACTAGAGGTATTAAGCACTGACTAATTTCAGTGAAAAGTTAATCAAGTCTAGATGTGTTCTGCTCACTGTCTATGATTTTCTTGAACTATGGTCTTCATGCCCTTGCACTAGTATCGGCTTTCTTTCTTTCTCTAACCTTTAAGTAAATTCCAGATGCAGGTTTATCTTTCTTCCTACATGGTTCCTTATGAGGGATCTAACCCACTTCATCTATTTCAATTATTCTTTTTGTTTGGAAAATAGCAGACTTTAGAATTTGAAATAATGCATTAGCTTAAGAAATAGATGAATAGTCAAATCTGGGGCGGTAAACCTTTCTGGATCAGCTGATGCCGCAGTTGTCATATATTTGGCCAAAATGAAATTGGCAAAATTTCTGAAAGAAAGCTCGTTTGAGAGCTAGATTTCTAGTTCTTACCAAAATGAAACACAATGGATTCTAACAACTGTTGACTTTTAACTGAATTGTCAAGCCTAAGATTTTTTAAGTTAAGTATCCATTTATAGTCACTGTCTCGTACTTTCAACTCTAGTAGAACTCAATGTGGATGGAGCTGATCAGCTGATAGTTCTGGCTAACAGCAGGATATTTCAAGACAGCGACTGTCTTAGGCTGTTTGCCCAGCAGAACAATCTAATCAACTTATCCAGTCAGGACCTCTTAGTCTGCTTGATTATGGAGGATTGATCTTTTTTCATTTGAACTGTTTCACCAGAGAACTTAAGGTCATTCACCTGGCAGCTGATTGGCCTTCAAAGGAAATTCCATGAGAAACATATTCTGGTGCCTGAATGGGATAGTTTGCTGCGTCTTCAGAGCACACTTATGGAGAATAAGGATGGTCATAAAATTGCATATTGATGCTGCAACCTGTTGGGCATGACCAAGCTGTACATATCCCTAAATAGCATTATAGTTATTCATAGTGAAAATAATATTAGTAGGGGATGTTAAATCAAAATTTTGAAGCTTTGCATGTTTTGGTATGAGAGGTGAATGACTTCTGCTGTTGTAATGTGGGGCAGGCTATGGTCATTGCTGTTACATTTTAAGCTCATCATTTGCTTGCTCACAATTTGATCTTCAGTAAATCATGCTCATCTTTATTCCTTCGTATAATTACATGATGCTATTTATGACATTCTTATTTTGATGTCTCATCCCATCCTGCATATTTTAGAATCTTTTTATGGCATATAACAGGCACACTTACTGCTATTCAGTTTAAATCCCAGATGGAGCCGCTCTTGTACAGAAGGATGGACTTTGAAGAGTTCTGTGCTGCTGCAATCAGCCCTTACCAGCTTGAGTCTTTGGAGGGATGGGAACGGATCGCAAGTATAGCTTTTGAGTACTTCGAAAAGGAGGGAAATCAAGTCATCTCTGTCGAGGAACTGGCGCAGGTACCAATATGATGATCTGGTATTTTATGCAAAAGCAACAATCTATTTGAACCTGACGAACTTCTGTTTGCAGGAGCTGAACCTTCCTACGGCCCGTTCCATTGTGCAAGACTGGATCAGACAATCAGATGGCAAGCTCAGTTTTCTTGGATTCACCAAGTTTTTGCATGGTGTCACAACTCGTAGCTCGAACATGAGATGCCATTAATGTAATTGCTTCTAATATTAAAATTATTCAATATAGGGCCTGCAATTTTCGTCACTCCATTTCATTTGCCTGAATTTTTTTTTTTTTTCTTTTTTCTTGTTTATGTTTGTCATATCTGTTGTAGAGAATGCCTGTAAAGATAAAATTTGTAATGAAGCGCAACGAATGTTCATCTGGCAATGTAGTTGTGGACTTTAATCATATCCTTCCATAGCTGCCTTGTATTGTCTTTAGTAGTAGCACTTTGATCATGTGGTTGGCCTGTATTTTATTGCCCATCTGGTAGGAGTTTCAACAACTACGTTTCCTCATTCATCTTGAAGGTGCTGCAACTGGAATTGATTCTGGGGGTTGCTAATATCATTTCATGTGGGAAATCACAATGGAGCGAAGATGCCTTATAACCCTGAAACATTATTGTTTGCTTGTTCACAATAAGCTTTGTTTACATCAAAACGACGGTGAAAGTTCTGTTAATGTGTATATCCATTCTGTCTTGCGAGTAGCTCTGTTCACTGGCCTGGCTGGGTTCGGGTTGGGTTTTACCCAAGGCATAACTTAATTTAGTCATGCCTTCGAGTGGCCCGGCCTTGCCTTCGGGCGTAATTCCTAGTCCTGAGCTGACTACTTATTCGGGCTGCTTTAGTTTGGTCTCAGGCTTGCTGGATTTTTTTTTTCTAGTTTAAAAAATACAAAAAAACACTTCATGATTGTTCTTCATCACCCCAAGCTCGTCGACGAGGCCATGGAGATCACAATGGGTGAACCTGCCCTCTTCAACCGCCGCTCTCGCAATGGCTGCGTACTCCATGGCCCGCCCGTTGCCTCGCCCTTACCCCCTCGCAGCCTTGCCCTTCGCAAGGTTGCCCTTGTTAGCCCCTCCCATCAATATCAACGGCAGGCTAGACCTTTAGCTCGTGGTTCTCTAACTCATCCTATGCCTTTAACCCCAGCATCCAAGCCCATCATCCTCTCCAGCTCAGTCTAGTTCTACATTAGATCCATGGTCTTAGTGATAAAATTTTGCCCATACTGGTGCTAGAAAGGCTTCATTGGCTCGAATCCAGGGGAAGGCAAATTCTTTTCGAGCAAATGCAAGGAATGGATAATGTTCTGGTTGTCTTCTAGCATTTCATGAAAGGTGTCTCAGTGGATAGAGATAGGGAATGGACGATAGAGGTCGGGTTGATTAGAGGAGAGATCATGGACTACCCAGTTGAGGCCGATTACGCTCTTTTTGTCGATGGTGATGTCAAGAAAATGGCGGAAGTTGAAGCCAATGAAGAGAAGGTAGAGCAATACAACGTCCAAGGGATTTAGTACTTTTTAACCTCGTCATTGCCTCCGGTTCTTGTCCACCACCATTCCCTCGCCTCCTTGCTGCATGGAACCTTTCGTTGTTCTAGAGGAGATTAGAGGAGTCCCATTTCCCTATTAGCCGAAGTGGCAGACCAAGAGGACGAGAACCCTAGACGCCTTACTCTTTCAAGTGAACCCGCTTCCCCTCAAAAAGAGTCAAGTGAATAGTGGATTGTGGACTCATCAATCTGGTTTAGTTTAAACCTGGGTCACCCGGTACAATAGGATAGGCTATGGGTCTATTGCGTACATATATAGTATATAAATCCAAGTCGGCTCATATTAGCTTTCAAGACTTAAACCCGAGCTCGGCCCATTTATCATGCGAGCTTATATTTCAAGCCCAACTTGGCCCAACAAGCTTAAATTAACCCGTCCAAAAGACTTCGAGCATGAGCAAGCTAGGCAGGTTGTTTGGCCCGATAGTAGGTCTACTTGTGAGACTTTATCTAGACCTAGTGTTGGATGCTAGATTTTCTGCTAGGGAAACAATGGTGCATGTCCTTGGCAAGTTCATACAAGTGCAGGGGTAAAGAAGATTGGGTAAAGAGTTGGTAGCACGGATCCTAAAACCTTAACTTTCAAGGACTTTTATTACTATAATATTGTCTACCCAAAAGAGGAGGGAAGTTGTAGTTAGGGCTACAGTTCTACTTGATGGTTTAAGGATAAACTAGAATAACTAAAGTAGATAAATTAAAGGTAAATGCAAGGAAAAAGTAAAGATAAAGATAACAACTGGTGATTGATAATACGAAGGTTTTTATTTGAGCTACATATTCTTTTTTATACAATATAACCTTAAACAGTTAACTAACTATACATCTTCTATCCTCATAATGTTAGGAATTGTGTCCCAAAAGTCAATCGTCAGCTTGTTGATGATTGAATTGTATATAAATTAATGAATTAATAAAAGGTTATTTGGCATTATTCATCGCATATATTTTGTACAGCTTCTTGAACTCTTATAATGTGATGAAATCCTTAGGACTCTTTTAAAAAGGTAAAAGAGGATTTGTCTATGAGTCCTTAAACCTGTTCGCGACCAAACGATATGCTATTATTAGGATAATAGCATTATCAAGAATAGGTCGTTGTGTGTCATATCGTTGGTTGTCCTCTTAACTAAGAAGTGTAGAGACACTGATATATTTTACTGAATGTGACCAGTTTCGGAACGCTCTGCTGTCAAGAGATATTCCAAGTGGATATGGATATAAGTATTCCTCAGACCTGAGATCACCAGGTGACTTGCAAGCAACTCACTGTACTTTGGTACTGGACTATCTGAATTTCTAATTCAGTGATGGATGACTATTAGGTGTAGTCAAGTACTTGCAAAGTCGGTGCGTGAGTCAAGATGGAATTGACCCCTCCTGGTGATAGGAGATAATGCCTTTGTGTTCAATTTAGCAAAACCTCGGCCAGGATAATCCTTGCGAGGAGTTACAGGATTTGTAAAGTTGAAACACATTTTGGATGCACTGATTAAAGAGTTGACAGAACTCTAGAGTCATCCTAGGCATTTGGAGTCATAGGGATTAATTATACAGTAACCATAGTCCAAGGGTTCTTGAATATTGCTTTGCAATCATTCGGCCTATCCGGACGTCGGGTACCATTGCTAGATGGTCATTTTGATTAGTACAGAAAGATATTCTTGTGCTACCCGTTTAGGTTTGAACCTATGGGGTCACGCATAAAAGTTTTTAGGTTGATTAAATGGCTGATTGACGATTAAGAATCGTCCAAGGGTACATCGGTCAATTCAATTGACAAATTACCTTAAGCAAAAGTTGTAGTAAAATAATTATTGAACTATTGAAGGATTAATTAGCAATTAGCTTGCTAATGAACTCAATGTGATTGAATGATTGGGCTTAGGTTGAGCCAAATTGAATAAGGTTCAATTTGGGCTTCATTAGGGTTTGACCTAATTGGATTGGGTTCGACTCGAGTAGATTGGCTTGACCCAACTGATGAACTTGACCTAATTGGATTGGGCTTGATCCGAGTCTATTAGAAGTCCTTATTTAATAAGAATTCTAAGTCCAAAAATTCAGAAATTGATAAGAAAAAAAACTCTAAATTTTAAGACCCTAGCTTTCCTTCTTGGAGAAGAAAATTAACATCATGGCACCTCCCTCTTTATTTTTGGCCAAATTTTTTGCATGAGGAAAGAGGAGGCGTGGGGCTGGTTTTTCTATGAATTTGGCACCTCAAATCTTCCTAAAAAGATTGGAATCAAATTCCTAATTTGTAGGGAATACATGGCGCATAAAGAAGGGTGGCGTGCGGCTAAACTTTGGGCGCATGAATCCCTGATTTTTAGGGATTCAAAGCACACAAAAAAGAGGCATGATCTTCCCCTCTTAGCTGCCGGTTCACCATGATTTTTTGGAATTTTAATCAGCCAAGCAAGTTGGCTAAAATAGGTGTGAGGCGTGGGGGGTCTTTTGGCTATAAAAAGACCCCCACGCCTAGGGTTAAAGAGAGAGAATCTTTGAGAGACCTAGGGACTCTGAAAAATTCTGAAACCTGCCGCCCCCTCTCTTCACCTCCTTCTCCTTCATCTCTATCCTTCATCCTCTCGAAGAAGAATTAAAAGTTGAGTGCTTCGAAGGAGAAAAGTTCAGCCACTGCAGCACCTCTACGTGAGCTAGCACTCCTGCAGTTGTGGATCATTTTAGAGCTTCGCATGGACTATCCGTAGAGGCTGGATGTGTGTGCGGGTACAGAAGGTGATCAGGGCATCATCAAAGTCCTCAAAGCAAAAAAGGTATGAGATCTAATCTCATTAGAAATTAGGATTAGAACTCAACTAGATTGCTGAAATCTGCATGATTACATGTTAGGCATAAAATCATGCATACTTGTTTAGAATAAATGTTTAAAATCCTGTATCTATTTTAAAAATATATGCATGCGACCACTAGGGTTCCCAACAGTGGTATCAGAGCCACAGGTTCAAAGTAGTTTAAACATTTATGCCTAAAACAAGGTTTTTAATCCTAGTAGTCAAGTAATCCAATTGGAATGATCACCAGGCCGTCCGGTCATAGGAGAAAGAAGGGTTCATAACCCTCTCTTCCCATTCAATGGGATCTCTTATGGCTTGTATGTTAAGAGTATGCCCTAGAAGCCAATTTAGCAGACGCATTGTAATTATTCTGGAGGCATGAAATTTGTACTTGATCTTTTTATTAATTAATAAAATCAAGCATTTTGTTCATTCATGTTATTATGTGTCCATTAATCGTCAAAGAAATTAATAAAATAATAAACGCATGTTCTCAAGAGTTGAGAATTTAAGACATGTGTAATTAATAGTTAATTTATGAATAGCTCCTGATCGATGGATCATCATGAAGGACAGTGACCGATCCGATGAGATTAATGCACATATCACTTTTCTTGATGGACGAGTTTTAAGTCCATAGTGTGTGGATACTAGGGTGATTGTGCAAGTGCTTGTTAGAAAACAAGGGTACTGACTACTGAGCGTGACCAAAGCAAAAAGTCACTTACTCATCAGTGACCTACTTGATGCTGCAGTTGTATGATTAGTACTTAGACCTGTGATGTCTCAGCTAATCACGGTGAAGTTACTATAGTTTGACGAGCACATAAACATGGGCCCTAAGGGTCCCTGTGGTGCAGATTGGCTGCAATTAGTTCACTATCGGATTAGGGCTGCATCTAGATGGAATCTATCGATCTTGATAGATTAGGAGTGATCCTATGTGATTTATGAGACTAAGTTCAAAAGACCCTGGCCAGGGCAGTTCTGGAAAAAAAGTTTTCCAATCTCGAACTTGAGTCAAATAAATTTGACATAAGACAGACGATGGGGTTTGATAAGTTATCCATAACCTCCGTCATGTTGGGATCCATGATAGAGGTACTATATCATACACTAACTGCACCTAGAGGTTCATCCATTCTATTATGCTGGGTTGTCACTATATGCTGCTTGGTATCACTAGTGAATTGTGAGACTCGAAGGCATTCACTTGGTGATCAGTGAACCCTAAGAGTAGAGTTGAAATCGTTTCAACCCATTGAAAAGAGTTTCGATGATATTATGATAGAGATTATAATATATCTCACTACCAGTCAGAATAGAACCTACGGGGTCACACACTTTAGAGGTTTTGATCGTTCCGATGGTTGGATAGCAATTTAGAATCGCAATTAATCTTAATTGTCAATTTGATTGCCAATTGGTTTAACCCACTAAGAGTTAGTGAGTTAAAGAAGAAGGATTTACAATTGGATTGCAATTTAACTGCTTTAATTGGACCTAATTAAATTAGGCTTAACCTTATTGGATAAGGATGAGAAAGCCTAATTAATTAGAACTCCTTATTAGATAAAGAACTTAATTCATGAAGTCCAATTGGATCCTAATTGGATTAGGATTCGCATAAATCAATTTGGAGGACACATTAGGTTTTAATTAGATTAGAATTCAATTGGTCAAGTGGGACCATGTAATTCCTAATCAGATTAGGAGACCCATGCATGGAAGGAAGGGAAATATCCCTTCCTCCATGCGTGTGGAGCAAAGAAGGAAAGAGGGAGGGGCATCCACCCCTCCTCCTCACACGCACAAAGAAAGGAGGGATGTCCGCCCCTCCTTTCCTTTCATGGTCCATATGCCAAGAAGAGGGGCGAATGCCCCTCCTCCTTCTTGTTCACACGGATTGCCACATGGCACACGCATGTCCCTTGGATTCTTTCCAATCACTTCAAAGTAAGAGTTGTGATAGAATTAAGTAAGGAGTGTAGTGTAGGTGATTTTAGAGGGATGAATCAAGGAGTGATTAATTCTTGAAATTATTCCTTGTTTGTATAAGCATGAGATGCCTAATTAAAGGGCCCTGGCGTAAAGCATAGTAGCATGGAAGTCCCCTTGCAGCCGGCCACCCTTCCTCCTCCTCCCTGGCATGAGCAAAGAAAGAAGGAGAGGTGTCTTCTTCTTCTTCCTCCTCATTGTCACGTATGAAGGGATTCCAAAGCAGATCCCAACAATATGCGGCTCGGTCTACCGAAGATAACCGATTAGCCTTTCTGGTGTGGGAACCTAGTCTCTATGACTTAGGTCACGCCTAACAACAATAATGCAGCGAAGCATGACACCAGAAAATACCACGAAGGAGAGAGAGAAATATAGGGGAAGAGAACTTTATTGAATAACCACTCAACTGATTATAATAAGCTCTCCTAGTCTCTCGAGCTCTACCCGATACCAATCCCTCCCCTTTGAGATCTTTATAGAGAAGCAACCTCCAATTACAAGTCCCTCACGAACTCTACTTCCCATGTACAAGATAAGGATGAATCCTAGATAAGATAGGAAAACCCCATTCCTGTAGGATTCTGCGCAATCAGATGAAACGGCCAAGTTCGTGCTCCAACCGAACTAAAATTACAACAAAACTGGATTCGTTGGATTCGGGACGAAAAGTCCTTCCAGGTGGCACCTTTCGAACTTTGAACGGACTTATGTAGAGTTTCCGAAATGCCCCTCAATGTGAGAACGCGTGGAAATAGCGTTACAGCTACATTTTCTAACCAGCCATCTTTCAGTTATGAAAATGCATTAAAATGTGTCCCTTGCCTTCTGAAGACTTATGCCACGTACCTCTATCAGTGGCACACATTTCTATGTATCCCAATTTTTTGGATTCAGTCCATGTAGATAAGCCCTCAACACTGAATCAAACTCGTTGCAGCAGTTTTCCTCCTAAAGATGAACCAGCATGTATTCTTGCCAATATACGCCTTGGAGCACGTGCTCCCGGCCCCATGCTCTTGGGTATTCCTCCTAGATCTTGCACACGTTTCCCTAGGTGATCCTAGGGCCCAGATTTAGTCTCCAAGTTGCCCAAATCTTCCGAAAGCACGGTCAGACCTCGAACCCGTCTAGCGACCCGATCTGGTTTATACCTGTCCAGCCCCGATTCCAGGAGCCGTGACACCCTCCCCCACCTAAGCCGAAGTCGCCCCTGACGAGGCTAGGTGGTACTCATTGATGATGTCCTCGAACTGCCATAGTTCGTCACCATACTCCCAGCTTGCTTCTGAATCTGATAGTCCTTTCCAATGGACTAAGTATTGCACATGGTTACCCTTTTTTCTGTTCGCCTTGATTTCAGAAACCTTCTTGCTATAATGAACTCGCACGGCCACTAGAGCTCGCCCGCTTTGAGCCTGAGAAGGGTCAGTTGTGTCCTCTTTGAACGGTTTCAATAGGGACATGTGGAACACCGGGTGCACTTTCAGCTTGGAAGGCAGTGATAATCGGTACGCTGTCTCTCCAATTTGATGTGTGATGATGAAGGGACCTTCATACCTCCTCACGAGTGCTTTGTGGTAGCCCGACTTCAATTTCATGTGATGGTAAAGCTTCACCAATACCCGATCACCAACCTGAAATTCAGCTGCCCGCCGCTTTATGTCAGCCCACTTCTTCATCCGTTTGGTTGTCTTCAATAAGGAGACCTGAACCAAATCTGTATCCTCCTTCAGATCCCTCACGAACTTGTAGGCGGTCGAACTACGTCCCATGTAGTCAGCTGCGATACTTCCCGGAGTGTCTGGTTGCAGCACTGTAATCACCTCAAACGGTGATTTACCTGTCGACTCCGATCGCTGTAAGTTGTAGCTGAATTGGGCTTGGTCCAAGAGTCGCACCCAATCCCACTGGTTGGCACTCACATAGTGCCTCAAATACATCTCCAATAATGCATTGGTTTGCTTTGCTTGGCCATCGGTCTGAGGGTGGAAGGCCGTGGACATCTTCACCTCTGTTTCGAGTATCCGAAATAACTCTATCCAGAACCTTCCCATGAAGTGAGCATCGCGATCAGAAACAATACTCCGCGGTATCCCCTAATATTTCACTACATATGTGAAGAACAACCGCGCCACGTCCTCCGCATAGCAAGTAGTAGGTGCTGGAATGAAGACTCCGTACTTCAAAAAGCGATCCACCACTACCATGATAGAGCTGTTCTCATCCACCGGAGGTAGCCCCATGATGAAGTCCATGGAGACACTCTCCCATGGATGCTCTGGTATAGGTAATGGTTCCAACAACCCCGCATGCCGTCGATGTTCAACCTTGTCTTGTTGGCATAGTAGACAAGTGCAAACATACTCCTCAATGCCATCCCGCATCTTCGGCCAATAGTAGTTATGTTCTATGAGAGCTTGGATCCGATGCACCCCTTGGTGTCCTACCCACATAGAATCATGGTGTTCTCGCAACACCACGCACCTCAGCCCTCCACCTAAAGGCACATAGACAAATCGCCCTCGTGTCAAAATCAGCCCTCTTTCGGTCCAAAAACGGCGCGCCTTGCTGTCTTTGATGAGTTCACCCATGGAAGTGGCCCAAGGATCCGTCTCCATCTCGGTCTTGACCCTCTCCATTAGGTTACTTGCTAGTCCGAAAAAGAAAGAAACCGCAGCCAACTGTACCTTCCTACTCAAGGCATCAGGGACCGAATTAGTTCGTCCCGGCTTGTACTCGATGTCGAAATCGAATTCAGCGAGAAATTGCTGCCATTTCGCCTACTTGGGGGTGAGCTTTGACTGGGTCTGAAAGTAGCTTATGGCCACGTTATCCGTGCGCACCACAAACTTAGATCCGAGTAGGTAATGACGCCAGGTTCGAAGACAGTGCACAATCGCTGTCATCTCCTTTTCATAAACTGTATACCTGCGCTCGGTGTCGTTCAACTTCCGACTCTCGTAGGCCACTAGGTGCCCTTCCTGCATGAGCACCCCTCCAATGGCAAAATTCGATGCGTCAGTGTGGACTTCAAAAGAAGTGGAAAAATTCGGTAGCACGAGGACCGGCTCCACCATGACCACCTGCTTGAGACGATCAAACGCCTCCTGACGTTGGTTTGACCATCGCCATGGTCGATACTTCTTTAACAAATCCGTCAGTGGGGCGCATAACTTCGAATATCCGGTGATGAACCTCCTATAGTAATTTGCCAAACCAACAAAAGAGCGTAAGTGTGTAACTCGTGTAGGTACCTCCCACTCGACTATGGCTGAAATTTTCGAGGGATCCATCATGAGCCTTCCATCCCCAATGATGTGCCCGAGGAATGGCACCCTCCGCTGTGCAAACACACACCTTTTTTACAAAGAGTTGGTGCTGCTGTAAGGTAGAGAAAACTTGCCTCAAGTGCGCCACATGCTCATCCAATGTCCGGCTGTACACAACAATGTCATCCAAGTATACTACCACGAATTTATCAATGAAGTCGTGGAGTACATGCTGCATCAAAGCACAGAAAGTTGCTGGTGCGTTGGTGAGGCCAAAAGGCATGACAAGGTACTCGAAGCTTCCATACCATGTCACACATGCAGTCTTCTCAATGTCCTCCTCCACCACGTGGACCTGATAGTACCCGCTGCGAAGATCCAACTTGGAAATCCATCGTGCCTTACTAAGTTGATCGAACAAATCATCAATCCATGAAATAGGGTACTTGTTCTTCACCGTGAGCTTTTTGAAGGCCTTGTAGTCAATGCAGAGTCTCAACGAACCATCGTGCTTCTTTTGAAAAAGTACCGGTGCTCCATACAGACTCTTCGAAGGTCGAATGAACTCGCTGTCCACCAACTCCGTTAACTGCCTCCTCAGCTCTTGGAGTTTAGGTGGGGCCATTCTATATGGTGCTTGAGCTGGTGGACATGCTCCATGCACCAAATCAATCCGATGATCGATTTCTCTTTTTGGTGGCAATCGCTTGGGTAACTCGAGGGGCATCACATCCTCAAATTCAGTGAGAACACCCTTGATAGGTGCTGGAATCTCCTCTCCTTCCGGTAGGTCTTCCTCCTGAAAGGACGCAATATATGTTGGAAGTCCCCTTCTCAGCCCCTTAGCAAGTTGCATCGCCGATAGGACTCGCCGTGGAGTCCCTTTAATTCGTTTCCCTGGAACTACGCAAGCTCTACTCGAATTCAAGACTACCACCACATCTGATTCCGGCTTTACCATGGCTTATAGCTGGGTAAGCAAAGACATACCAATGACCACCTCGTAGTCGTCGATTGGGGCAACCACTGCTGTCACCCGTCCGGTCTATGCACCGAATTGGATATCAACATCCTTCGACGTTCCGCTTGTAGCTACCTCTGTGGAGTTGACCGCCTCGAATGTGTGTTTATCATGTTCAATCTTCAGATTGAGCCCCTTTGCTGTAGCTAAGCTCACGAAGAAGTCAGTGGCACCCGTATCAATGAATGCCTGGAAGATGTGACCACCAATGCTGATAGGTGCATAGAGCGGCCTCGTGGCCCCTTGGTCTTCAGGGCATTGAGACTGAGTGAGCCCAGCCTTTGGTCGGTCTCTTGCTTCTCCTCCATCGCCATAGATACTATCTTGCCCCTCAATAGACAGTCCTTCACCTTGTGCGGTCCATTGCAAATATAGCATGAGATAGTGCTGGTACCTTGTGCCACCCCTTTGCCCTTTGCTTGGGAAGCCCCTCCACTCGAGGAGCCCAGATTCGAGCCTTTTACATCTCCCATGTGACCTGATTTCGCTCCCCCACCTTTGCCTTGTTTCGATGCTTGGCTTTGGGAGCTGTAGGTTGAGTCTTGAACTCGATGAGAGCCTCCGCTAGAGCTATCGCCTCGTTCAAACTCTGGACTCCTCTTCGCTATAGTTCCATCTTGGCTCACGGTTTGAGCCTGTCAAGGAAGGTGAAGAGAGAGTCTTCGTTGCTGAGGTCTGGACCTCCAACAACAATTCGCTGAACTCTCGCACATACTCACGCACATCACCCTTTTGGATGAGTCGCCGTAGACGTGCTCGAGCATCATCCTTAGCAAATGCGGGGAAGAATTGCTTTCGAAGTTTAGTTTGGAACTGTAACCAAGTGGTGAATGGAACAGCCCCTCGCTTCACATCGTCAGCCCGACGTCGCCACCAAAGCATCGCCACATCCCTCAAGAAAACATGGCCGCTGTGCTCACCTTCATGGCTTTCTCCCTCACGCCGGTAACCTATAGGTATTGTTCCACGATGAAAAGGAAGTTATCCACCTCCTTCGCGAACCATCGTCCGTAGAACTCCTGTGGCTTGGGAACATCAAGCGTGTGCAAGGGGCGGCGCATAGCCTCTCTTGCGACCTCCATTGTCAATAGAGAAGAGGATACACCTGTGGTGGTACTCTCCTTTAAAAGGATAACCACCTGATTTTGGAGAGCCTTCACCATGATCTCCAACTCCTTGTATGCCGCAGCACTTCCTTATAGCGCCGCTCCATATTGAAGGAAATCTAGTTTAGCTGAGCAGCGATCTCACCTCAGAGGGGTGCGTCCCTACCCTCAAGGTCCTCCATCCGCCCTTCAACCTCAGCTATTTGGGCCTCGCACCTCCGTAATCGATTATCGACGGAGATAACCGGAGATGCAATGCATAACCCATGCAAGGAATCATCAACTGGATGTGCTCCACCCACCGCCGTACCTCCTCCTGAGGCTGGATTGGGATCCACGGTCGAGGATGACGCATCCGCCATTCCCACCATGGAAGTTACCGTAGAGGTCGTCTCCTTTGTTTCTGGTATGGCTCTGATACCAAGTGTCACGTACGAAGGGATTCTAGAGCGGATCCAAACAACGTGTGGCTCGGTCTACCGAAGATAACCAATCAGCCTTCCTGGCGTGGGAACCTAGTCTCTATGACTTAGGTCATGCCTAACAACAATAATGCAGCAAAGCACGACACCAGAAAATACCACGAAGGAGAGAGAGAAATACAGGGGAAGAGAACTTTATTGAATAACCACTCAACTGATTACAATAAGCTCTCCTGGTCTCTCGAGCTCTACTCGATACCAATCCCTCCCCTTTGAGGTCCTTTTATAGAGGAGCAACCTCCAATTACAAGTCTCTCACGAATTCCACTTTCCATGTACAAGATAAGGATGAATCCTAGATAAGATAGGAAAACCCCCATTCTCGTAGAATTCTGCGCAATTAGATGAAACGGCCAAGTTCGTACCCCAACCAAACTCGGATTACAACAAAACTAGATTCGTTGGATTCGGGACGAAAAATACTTTCAGATGGCAGCTTTTCCACTTTGAACAGACTTCTGTAGAGTTCCCGAAATGCCCCTCAATGTGAGAACGCGTAGAAACAGCATTATAGCCACTTTTTCTAACCATCCATCTTTCAATCATGAAAACGTGTCCCTTGCCTTCTGGAGACTTATGCCATGTACCTCCATCCGTGTTACACATTTTTATGCATCCCAATTTTCTGGATTCAATCCATGCTTCGAGATAAGCCCTCAACACTGAATCAGACTCGTTGCAGCAGCTTTCCCCCTAATGATGAACCAGCATGTATTCTTGCCAATAGATACCTTGGAGCACATGCCCCCGGCCCCATGCTCTTGGATATTCCTCCTAGATCTTGCACACGTTTCCCTAGGTGATCCTAGGGCCCAGATTTGGTCTCCAAGTTGCCCAAATCTCTAGAAAGCACGGTCAAACATCAAACCCGTCCAGCGACCCGATTTGGTTTATACCTTGATCCGCGTCGAGTCCAACCCCGATTTAGATTAAAATTGATAGGCATGATTAGGATTTAATTTAGATCTCAAAAATTTATATGCTTGCTGAAATTTCTGCATGCTGAAATTTCAGATTTCAGCATACAGATTTTGTTTGAAAAATCTAGATCTTGCATGATTAATTTTAATTACAACAAGATTGCAATAATTAAAATAGTATCTTGCATGATCATAATTTCAGTTGATAGTATATTTAATTCAAATTTCCAGATCTGAAATTAAATGCATAAGATGCATGTGATAAGATTCAATAAAGATTCATGATCATAAAAGATAAATTTCTATTTATGCCTATGCTTAAAAGGAAATTGATATATGTATGAAATATATATATGTTAAGCAATCTTTACATGAGATATGAATAAAAACCCAAATAGGTTAGGATATTTACATAAGATATAAACCTAAACTAATATGCCATTTACATAAGATGTAAACACATATGCAAAGGATTTCATATTCTCATAGGATGTAAATCTAAACAATATGACATTTACATAAGATGTAAACGCATAACATATGAAAGCAGTTTCATATTTACATAAGATGTAAACCCTATTCAAGACCTAAAACCTCCTCAATCAGTCGAGAGTGAATGATACATTGAGCTAGCCATATTTGATTAATTGATCTAATTGGTGTCTAGGAAAGTATTAAAGGTGGTTATTTAATTAGGATCTTACTCTCTGAGTAAGGAGAGCCTGCTTACCTGGCTAATTCATCAATTACCTCCTATGAATAGCTCAAAGTTGGAATCACTAAGACTAGATTACCTAATATTAAGTCTAGAGGTCTTCTACCATGGTAGAGTTGCTAAGATCTTTCCGACGTCAATTTGTCTCGGCTGGACACAGTGGGCAAATTGCATTGGGAGGGTGGACCTCTCTATTAGCATGAGATGTTGTGGGGGTAATGATGGGGTTGGAGACCAATAACTGTTAGGTGAGGACCCAATGATGACTTTACTTCTGCAGGAATTGTGGTGGGTCTTACTTAACCAAGGAACAGGATCGATAACCATTAGGTGAGGCCCTTATGACTTGGAGACCAAGTTGGCTACAACTTGCTTATAAACCATTGTACAAAGTGTTGTATACTCATCGTTTATGTGTCACCAATAACTGTTAAGTGAGGTGATATGTAAATTGGTGGGACCGTAGTACCCCACTTGAAACCTAAATTTGCATGTTTTTGTTTCTCTACTAGAGGAGTGTAGGGGATTCGAGAAAATAGTGGGAGATATTTGTTTTAAAAGTCTCTAAAACAAATAGAAATTCAAGTACAAAACTCTAACTAGAATCTTTACTCTCTGCAGATAAAAATGTCAGCCTCTAATCCCTTGACCCGCATCCTTGAGAACAACCGATTGACCGGACCCAATTATAAGGATGGGCTCCGCAGCTTGAAAATTATTTTAAGCTATGAGAAATTAGGGTATGTACTGGACCATGACGCCCCTGCATTACCAAATTGTCCGAATGCTAGGTGGATGGATGATGACAATAAAGTTAAGTGTTATATTTTCGTATTCATGTCTGATGAACTATAATGCCAGCATGAGAACATGAGGACTGCTAGGGACATATTGAATCACCTGCAAGAGTTGTATGGTGAACAAAGTCGCACATCTCGGTTTGAAGTATCCAAGAGGCTCTTCAAGGTCAAGATGCGCGAAGGGCAGTCTATCCATGATCATGGTCTAACCATGATAAAGGACTTCGAGGAGCTTGAGAAGCTCGACATGAATATGCACAATGAATTGCAAACCGATTTGAACCTGCAATCCTTTCCTTCTTCATATGGACAGTTTATAGTAAACTACCATATGAACAAGTTTGAATGCACCAAACTTGAATTGTTAGATATGTTGGTAACAACTGAGGGAGCCTTGAAGAGTTCAAGGGGCACAGTTCTCGCTGCCGAAATGACTTCTACTTCCAAGAGAAAGTCTACCTAGAAGAAGAAGAAGTCTGCAAAGAAGCAGAAGACCGAGAAGAAGCCAAATAAGGATGTTCCAAAGAAAAAGGCCGCAGACAAGGAAAAGTGTTTCCATTGTAACGAAGATGGTCTTTGGAAGAGGAACTATCCAATCTACATGGGGGGAGTATAAAGAGCAAGAAGGGTGACACGCCTTCTGAAGGTATGTCAGATATGCTCATTATTGAAACTAATCTAACGGTTTCTTTTACTTCCAGTTGGGTTATAGATTCTGGTTCTAGTGCTACTTGTGCACTACCATGCAAGGTCTAAAGGAGAAGGCTTACGAAAGGTGCAGTAACCCTCCGGATTGGCAATAGAGCAAGAATTGCTACTGCTGTTGTGGGCACCTACCCTCTGCGATTACCGTCTGCATTTAGTTTGATATTTAGGGACTATTATTATGTACCTGCTGCTAGCAGAAATTTAATTTTTATATCTTGTCTAGCACAAAAAGATTTTGAATTCAATTTCAATAAATACTACTATTTCGTTTATTTGAGAAATAAAATAGTTGCACGTGGTTTTCTGATGACAGTCTCTATCACTTACATTTGGATGTGTCTGTGAATGTATCTGAGCAAACAGTGAGTACCATAGGATCCAAAAGTCTAGAGATGAGATAAATTAAAAGTATTTGTGGCACCTCATGCTTGATCATATAGGAGAAGACAAAATAAACAAATTGAAAAAATATGAGCTTCTATGCTCATTGATTTCTGAGTCATATCCATTTTGTAAATCCCGCCTTCAAGAAAAAATGGTCAAATTATCCTTTGTAGGACACGGAGAGAGGTCCACTGAAATACTTACCCTAGTACACACTGATGTGTGCAGCCCATTCGATGTGCAAGCTAGGGGAGGTTATTCTTACTTCATAACATTTACCGATGATTGCTCTCAGTATGGGTATATGTATCTTGTGAGATACAAGTCAGAAGCTTCTTTTGAAAAACTGATGTGAAGTAGAAAAAAAAACAGAAAAACTCATTAAGGTTCTTCGATCAGATGGAGGAGGTGAATACCTTGGCGGAGAATTCCGTGATTATCTTAAAGAAAATGGTATAGTTTCACAATGGACCCCTCCTGGTACACCTCAGATCAACGGAGTGTTAGAGAGGGGAATCGGATGGATATGGTCAAGTCCATGAAGAGCTTCACTAATTTACCTTTATTTCTTTGAGGAGATGCCCTACTTTCTGCAATTTATATATTGAATAGAGTTTCCTCTAAATCTGTTCCTACCACACCGTATGAGATATGGCATGGTAAGAAACCAAGTCTTGGTCATCTCAAGATTTGGGGATGTCCGGCCCACGTCAAGCGACAATAGGCGGACAAGTTAGAGGCTATGACAATTAGTGCTCATTTTATAGGATATCCTAAGGAGTCATTAAGATATAAATTTACGTTCCAAAGGATCATAAAATGTTTGTGAGCTGACATGTTATCTTTTTGAAAAAATAGTTTATCCTTGATAAAGGCAGTGAGAGAAAAATTGAGCTTGAAAAGAAAATCTCTAAAGAGCAACAAGCCACTGTACCTATAGAACCTATTCACATTGAGCCAATACACATAGAACCTCCTCCACCTCGTAGATCTAGTAGGATTTTCCATCCTCCTGAAAGGTACTTAAGAATGCTTATAGAGAAAGTAGGAGAAGTGTTCCTCATGGAAAATAGGGATCATTCTAAGGATCCCAATACCTACAACGAGGCGACGTTAGACATCGATTCCGAGAAATGGTTGGAAGCAATGAAGTCAGAAATGGACTTCATGCATACCAACCAAGTTTGGACCTTAGTAGATCCACCAGAAGGTATAGTACCTATTGGATGTAAATGGATCTACAAGAGGAAATTAAGTTTGGATGGCAAGATAGAGATCTATAAGACAACTAGTGGCGAAAGGTTATAGTCAGTGCGAAGGCATTGACTTTCAGAAAACCTTTTCACCTGTAAACATGCTAAAGTTCATTCGAACATTGCTTGCCATTGCAGCATATCATGATTATAAGATATGGCAGATGGATGTAAAAACTGCCTTTCTGAATGGATATCTTGAAGAAGATATCTATATGGAGCAGCCTTTGGGTTTCACTTCCAGTGATGGTGATCACAAGGTCTGCAAACTGCAAAGGTCCATCTATGGACTAAAGCAAGCATCTCGGAGTTGGAACACTCGTTTCAACGATGTAATCAAATCATTTAATTTCATCAAAAATGAAGAGGAACTATGTGTTTATAAGAGGGTTAGTGGGAGGGCTATTGTATTCCTCGTATTGTACGTGGATGATATCCTCCTAATTGGGAATGATATTTCCATGCTTACTTCGGTCAAAGTATGGTTGTTTAAGGAATTCTCCATGAAAGACCTTGGGGAAGCATCCTACATTTTAAAAATTAAGGTCTATAGAGATAGATCTAAAAGGATGCTTGGCCTATCATAGAAAATGTATATAGAGGAAGTGCTTAAGAGGTTCAGTATGGAAAACACTAAAAGGGGATTGCTATCCCTTAGGCATGGGATTTTTCTTCCCAAAAAGATGTGCCCCAACATATATGAAGAGATTCAATGCATGAGCAAGATCCCTTATTGATGAGAGCACAAAAGTGCGATCTATACATCACTTAAATTAGTATTATTGCAACAAATAATGATAAAATTGCCGCATTAATATTATATTTTTGTGGGGTGCAGGTGATCGGAAATCAAAGCTAAAATGCACATTGGGTTCAAAAAAATGCATCACTATAGGTGACCAGCCAACCGCATGGGACGACCCCAGTTGCACACTAAAAGGAGGTCAAGTTCAGCGGTCCACTTCGTCGCAGCTTCATTTTCCCTTCCCAGCATCTCGTGCGACCCAGCTTCTTCTGCATCTTAGCCCAAGCACCAGCAGTCCGTCTTCTCCGCTTGTGAAGCCATCTTGCACCCGAGTTCCAGCCACATCAGCTCCTACGTGTTCCAACCAATCCCAAGCGTTCAAGCCCAGCCGGTCAGCATCCCATGAAGCATTCCTTCCGAACCAGTCCACCCAGCATCCACGAGCCTCCCAGATTCCACTTCTCCCGCGAGTGATCCTCCACGTCCCGGAACAACAGCAAATCCCAGGATTCATGATCATCCCAGCGCATGTGATCAGCTCGATCTCAAGCTCATCCGCGTGCAGCCCAACATCCCGTGAGCAGTCTCCGTGTCCCAGGTTCTCCTAGTTCTCAGCAGTCCACGCACCCCAGCATCCCGTGAAGCTTTCGAGTCCATCCTCCCACGCGTCCCAAGCTTCACCGCGTCCGAAGATCCCGGCATCTCCCGATTCCAACGTCCGCGTCCACACTTCTTCCTCCCAGCCGTCCGCGTGCAAATCTTCCGCGGAGATCCAGCCACATCAGCTCCCAGCCTTCCGTCTTCCTCGCAGCCTCTCGGATTCGCAATCATCCGAGTTCATCCATCCGTGTCCGCCCGCTTCTTCCGCCTCTCAGCCTCTCCGCGTCCGGGATACTCGGTAGCCAGCATGAGAGGAGCATCCCGTGTGATCAGGGGGTCCATCGAGAGATATAAAGGGCTCTCGGTTGGCAAACGAGGGGGGAGATCTCTCATTCTGCCCATCGAAAAAAACAGAGAAAGGGAAACAAGGCCTCCCCTATTTTCGAAAAAAGAAAAGAAAAAAAAAGAAAGAAAATGAAAGGGGGATTAATGTTTTCAATGAGCGGCTAATTTCTTAGGGAGGGTGATGGAGGAACCTTTGATATATTACTCTTTGAAGTAAACTCTAAACTTTTGCTTTCAATGGTTTATATTTATTGATATGTTCTTGATACATGCGTAGTTATTTCATAGATAGATCTTTAATGGATTATGATTATTGATATATGGATTGCTTTAGTATTTGATTCGTCGTAGACGTAGAAAGCACGACGGATGCTTAGAAATTGAGTTCATATGTTCATGAAACATATACCATGATTAGATCTATCCTACATTTAATCTTTAATCAAGAACCATAGAGTTTATTCCTTGGATGCAATATCATCAAGGGGGATTCCAGATCCCTACCATTTTTATTTCATCGAACTGTGTTTATTATTCTCTGCATTTAATTTCTGAAAATCAAAACATCATTTTAATCCACATATTTATTCACTAAAGTACTAATTATATCTAAAAATTACGCTAATAATCTATAGATCGTTCCCTGAGGATTCGACCTCGGACTCCTGAGATTTTACTACTTGTGCGATTCTCCTGCACTTGGGAGAACAATTTTATTTTTGCATCACTTATGCTTCAGCTAGGAAGCCTCATGTATGCCATATTATGTACACGATCTGATATAGCACATGCCGTGAGTGTCACGAGCAGATATCAGTCGAATCCAGGTGAAGAGCACTGGACAACTGTGAAGTGTTTATTAAGTACTTGAGAAGAACTAAGGATATATTCTTGATCTTTGGAGGAGGATCAGAATTAAAGATAGAAGGGTATACAGATTCAAACTTTATGACTGACATTGATGGTAGAAAGGATATGTGTTCTTGTGCAATGGTAGTTCAGTAAATTGGAAGAGTTCCAAACAATCGATCATTGTAGACTCTATCATGGAAGCTGAGTACATTGCCGCCTCTGAAGCTGCAAACGAAGCATTCTAGTACAAAAAGTTTGTTGAAGAGTTAGGCGTGATGTCATCAGATGTCATCACACTCTACTGCGACAACAATGGCGCGATAGCACTGGCTAAGGAGCCGAGGTCTCACCAGAAGTCCAAGCACATTGAGCGACGATATCATCTAATACACGACTACCTCGAAAAGACCTATTCACTAAGCAGTTGAGTCAGCAAAAGACAAAAGCACATCTTGAGAAGATGAGACTTAGATATGTCTGATTGGCTTTAGTACAAGTGGGAGATTATTAGGAGTATGCCCTAGAAGCCAATTTGGCAGACGCATTGTGATTGTTCTGGAGGCATGAAATTTGTACCTGATCTTTTTACTAATTAATAGAATCAGGCACTTTGTTTATTCATGTTATTATGTGTCCATGAATCATCCAAGGAATTAATAAAATGATAAGGTGTCACGGCTCCTCAAATCGGGGTTGGACTCGACGCGGATCTAGGTATAAACCAGATCGGGTCGCTGGAGGGGTTTGATGTTTGACCGTGCTTTCTAGAGATTTGGGCAACTTGGAGACCAAATCTGGGCCCTAGGAATCACCTAGGGAAACGTGTGCAAGATCTAGGAGGAATATCCAAGAGCATGGGGCCGGGGGCATGTGCTCCAAGGTATCTATTGGCAAGAATACATGCTGGTTCATCATTAGGGGGAAAGCTGCTGCAACGAGTCTGATTCAGTATTGAGGGCTTATCTCGAAGCATGGATTGAATCCAGAAAATTGGGATGCATAAAAATGTGTGCCACGGATGGAGGTACGTGGCATAAGTCTCCAGAAGGCAAGGGACACGTTTTTATGACTGAAAGATGGATGGTTAGAAAACGTGGCTATAACGCTGTTTCTATGCGTTCTCACATTGAGGGGCATTTTGGGAACTCTACAAAAGTCTGTTCAAAGTGGAAAAGCTGCCATCTGGAAGTATTTTTCGTCCCGAATCCAACGAATCCAGTTTCGTTGTAATCCGAGTTTGGTTGGGGCACGAACTTGGCCATTTCATCTAATTGCGCAGAATTCTACAGGAATGGGGGTTTTCCTATCTTATCTAGGATTCATCCTTATCTTGTACATGGAAAGTGGAATTCGTGAGAGACTTGTAATTGGAGGTTGCTCCTCTATAAAAGGACCTCAAAGGGGAGGGATTGGTATCGGATAGAGCTCGAGAGACCAGGAGAGCTTATTGTAATCAGTTGAGTGGTTATTCAATAAAGTTCTCTTTCCCTGTATTTCTCTCTCTCCTTCGTGGTATTTTCTGGTATCGTGCTTTGCTGTATTATTGTTGTTAGGCATGACCTAAGTCATAGAGACTAGGTTCCCACGCCAGGAAGGCTGATCGGTTATCTTCGGCTGAGCCGCACATTTTTGGGATCCATTCTGAGATCCCTTCGTATATGACACTTGATATCAGAGCCATACCGAAAACGAAGGAGACGACCTGTATGGTAACTTCCATGGTGGGAATGGTGAACGACCATAGTTTCTTGTTGACCTACTCATAAACTTCGTACACAATCCACCATATCTGGAAGACCCCGTGCATAACTGATTGTCATGAATGAGAGTAAACTAAAACATGGATTCATGTGCAAAAGATACAATGGTGATCTCATGTCAAAGGATCAATTGCACAACTCCCGCTAAGATAATCATTTTTAGACATGTAAGTAAGAGTCCATAACATATTCTCTTGACAGGTCAATTCAGTGAACTCATTCCTCTAATGAGCGCCCACATCTTTGTATTAGTGTCTTCACACAAGTGATTGTGAGATAAATCATCCTCTGTATTGAGCATATATAAGATGTGCCCTGTCTTTCCGGTAGCATTGATCCCCAACTCAATGTACCAACAACTGAAAATATCTTAAGATTAGGGTTTTAGGGTTTTAGGGTACCACCCTCATCCATATCGACTTCAATGGCTTAATGATAGTGGAGAATTAAAAGTCACAAAACAGGTACTTCTATCTTTTTCCATTGGAAGATATTCTGATGAAGTCCTCTGTGATGTGGTTCCAATGCAAGCAAGTCACATATTGCTTGGAAGACCTTGGCAATTTGATAGGCGTACCCTCCATGATGGTTACAAAAATAAGTACAGCTTTACCAAGAATGGCAAAAACATCACTTTGGCTCCTTTACCCCCTCATCAAGTTCTTGAAGAGCAAAATCAAATCAAGAAATCTGTAGCAACCAGTGCTAAACAAAGTAAGGATGAAAATGAGAGTTCAAAAGAAATTGTGAGTAAAGAATCTGATAAGAAAAGTGAGAAAAAGAAATAGGAAAAAAAAGTGAATTTCTATACAAAAGAAAGAGAGATTAAGAGAGCTATGGTTTCACAGAAGCCAATGATGTTGATCTTGTATAAGGAAGCTTATCTCTCAACAACTAACCTTGATGATTCTTTGCCTAGTACTGCCATATCTCTTTTACAGGAATTTCAAGATGTTTTTCCAGAAGAGATGCCACCAGGATTGCCACCAATTAGAGGCATTGAACATCAAATTGACCTAGTTCCGGGTGCCCAAATTCCAAATAGACCAGCTTATAGATGCAGCCCCGAAGAAGCAAAAGAATTGCAAAGACAAGTTGAAGAGTTGATGAACAAAGGTCATGTTAGAGAGAGCATGAGCCCATGTGCTGTTCCAGTTTTGCTAGTTCCCAAGAAAGATGGAACTTGGAGGATGTGCATTGACTGCCGTACTATCAACAAAATAAGGGTAAAGTATCGTTATCCTATTCCCCGTCTTGATGACATGCTTGATGAACTCCACGGTTCCACTATCTTTTCTAAAATTGATTTGAAATCTGGATATCATCAAATTTGAATGAAAGAGGGAGATGAGTGGAAAACTGCTTTTAAAACAAAACATGGACTTTATGAGTGGTTAGTTATGCCCTTTGGATTAACTAATGCACCCAGCACTTTTATGCGCTTAATGAATCATGTCTTGCGTAAGTTTATTGGAAAATTTGTTGTTGTTTACTTTGATGACATATTGATTTACAGCAAGAACTTGCATGAATACTTAGGGCATTTAAAGAATGTTTTATTTGAGCTAAGAAAAGAGCAATTGTATGCTAACCTTAAGAAGTGTACATTTTGTTTGGACAAAGTTGTGTTTCTTGGCTTTGTTGTAAGTACTAGAGGTGTAGACGTTGATGAAGAGAAGGTAAAGGCGATCAAAGACTGGCCTACACCAACTACCATCACCGAAGTTAGGAGCTTCCATGGCTTGGCGGGATTCTACCGAAGGTTTGTTCCAAACTTTAGCACTATAGCTGCTCCATTGACAGAAATCATCAAGAAAAGTGTTGAATTCAAATGGGGTGAAGCACAAGAGAAAGCATTCAACACCTTGAAAGAAAAGCTAAGTTCTGCCCCTTTATTACTTTTACCAGATTTCTCTAAAACTTTTGAAATCGAATGTGATGCTTCTGGTATTGGTATAGGTGCTGTCCTAATACAAGATAAGAGACCCTTGGCTTACTTTAGTGAGAAGTTGAGCGGAGCTGCCTTGAACTACTCCACCTATGACAAAGAACTCTATGCATTGGTGAGAGCAATAGAGACGTGGCAACACTACCTATGGTCAAAGGAGTTTGTTATTCACACCGATCATGAATCTTTGAAGCATTTGAAGAGCCAAGGTAAGCTTAATCGAAGGCATGCTCGTTGGGTTGAGTTTATTGAGATGTTCCCATATGTTGTCCAATACAAGCAAGGTAAAAATAATATTGTTGCTGATGCGTTATCAAGAAGGTATATTCTTCTATCTACTCTTTCAGCAAAGTTTTTGGGGTTTGAACATATCAAGGAGTTGTACCCACAAGATTCTGAGTTTTCAACAGTTTTTGAAGCTTGTGAAACAAAACCTTTTGAAAAATTTTACAAGCAAGATGGGTACTTATTTCGGGAAAATAAGCTTTGCGTTCCGAAGTGTTCTTTATGTGAGCTTCTTGTCAGGGAGTCTCATGAGGGAGGATTAATGGGACATTTTGGTTTTTTAAAACTCTGGAAATTTTGAAAGAACATTTCTTTTGGCCTCACATGAAAAGAGATGTTGACAGAATTTGCAACAGATGTGTCACTTGCAAAAAGGCCAAATCAAGAGTGAAGCCTCATGGATTATATAAAGCTTTACCTATTCCTAGTCACCCTTGGACTGATGTTTCTATGGATTTTGTTTTAGGTTTACCTAGAACTAGAAGGGGAAAAGATTCAATTTTTGTTGTTGTAGACCGAATTTCTAAAATGGCGCATTTTATCCCTTGTCATAAAACTGATGATGCCGTTCATATTGCTGAATTGTTTTTTAGGGAAGTTGTTCGTCTTCATGGTCTCCCTAAGACAATTGTTAGTGATAGGGATGTTAAGTTCCTTAGTCATTTCTGGCGAGTTTTGTGGGGTAAGTTGGGAACAACTTTGTTATTTTCTACTACTTGTCACCCTCAAACAGATGGTCAAACAGAGGTTGTGAATCGGACTTTAGGTACTTTGTTGCGTGCTATAATTAAAAAGAATTTGAAGACTTGGGAAGATTGCATTCCTTTTGTTGAATTTGCTTATAATAGAACTGTGCATTCTTCTACTTCTTATTCACCATTTGAAGTTGTTTATGGTTTTAACCCATTAACTCCATTGGATTTACTTCCTTTACCTGTTAACAAGATTACCAGTTTAGATGGGAAGAAGAAAGCTGAAAAAGTGAAGAAAATCCATGAAGAAGCACGCCAACATATCCTTAAACGAAATGAGCAAGCTGCTGCGCATGCCAATAAAGGAAGAAAGGAAGTCATTTTCCAACCAGGAGACTTGGTTTGGGTACATTTTCGCAAAGAGAGATTCCCTAGCCAACGAAAATCAAAGCTCAATCCACGTGGGAATGGTCCTTATGAAGTACTGGAAAAGATCAATGACAATGCTTACAAGATTGATCTTAAAGGTGAGTTTGATATTAGTTCTACCTTTAATATTTCTGATCTTTCTCCCTTTTATGCAGATCTTGATTCGAGGACGAATCCTTTTCAAGAAGGAGGGAATGATATGATCCAGCTCAAGGACTTTGACAAGGACAAAGAAGATGCTCAAGATGATGTGGAGATTCCAATTGGGCCAATCACAAGAGCTCGGGCCAAGAAACTTCAAGAAGCTGTCCAAACTTTATTAACTCAAGCCCAAGGAGAAGGTTCTAGTCCACATGAAGATTTGGACTTGAAGATGGTTAATATGTGGCAAGTCCATTTCGACAATATCCAGCCCAATTAATTATTTAAATATGGAAAAGAAGTGTCTAATCCTTTCAAATTCGGACTCCTCTTTATGGTGCATTTATCATAGGCTTTTGGAAGGCTGAAGGACATTTTTGAGGCTTGCAAATGAAGGATGAACCTAGTCAAAATGGTTGGGAGTTTTGCTGCAACTTCCCAAGGTTAATTAATTGCTGCCAAGACTTTAAGTAGTATTCCTTTCATCTTCACCAACTTTCATTTAATGTTTTTTCTAGATGGTTCAATGCACCCAAGGCTTGTTTTGCCTATAAATACTTGGTGTTTTCACTTGTAATCAAACAATTCCGAAATATAATCTTTTTGTGAGAATTTTCTCGCTATTGTTCTTGTGTAGAACTTACGGTAGTTTCAAGTACAACCACTTGAACCTCCAACCCTTGATAATATTGGTTTCTGACTCTCTATAGTCACGGGGTCAATATTCCTAATCCTTTGATAATATAGGTTTCTTGCTCTTTATAGCAACGGGGTCTATATTCCTTTTCTTTTAACCTTTTTGGATGATCTGGGAATTGATTTTCCAAACTTTTGTTGTTGGGTCTCACGGCAGGTTCATTGAGGTTTGCATCATTTGGTATCAGAGCCAAGGTTTCCAATCAGGTTACCTATCCCTTATTTGCTTTTATATTCTCTCATTTATATTTTTTTCATCCTTTTGCATCGTTTGATATCATTTCATCCATAACCATTTCATTTCTATTCTCTACCATTTTTTTCGTGCTTCATCTTTGTTGATATTGCTGTTGGTTCTAATATTGAAAGGAAAACATAAAAAGAGGAGACTGAAGTTGTAAAAAAAAAAAAAAAGAAGAAAAAAAAAAGACAAAAAAAAAGGGAGATCAAAAGGAGTTAGAAGGTTAAATGTTTTGAAAGAAAAAAGATGAAGGAGAAGTTTGCCTTTTATTATCATCTATTTCTCATATTTCATCTCTACATATCCATCATTCAACTTTTCATGTCCATTTGCTTTCTTTTCATATTCTTTGCTTTTCTTTTCATATCCATTTCTTTCCATCATTTATGTTCCTAAACTCTTCACACTTGTTGCTTCCATATTGACTCCCCTCAAAAATCTGTATTGTTAAGTGTGTTGGTTTTTCATTTGCTTTGCTTTGAAATTTACTTTAGTTTTCTCAAGAACTTTTAAGAGAAAATTGAGTGGTAAAAGGCAAGAGTGTGTGAGATCATCAGAGGGAAAAAGCCAAATCATTGTGTGCAAAGACGAGTGATTGAGTGAAATATATTTGAGTGAAACACGTGAGGGAGTGGTGAGGTTCTTTCCATTTTTACAACATGTCTCAAGGCGGAAGTGAGGAAGCACCAATAGACACCAAATTGAACATTCAAGCTCTGCAACAATAATTCCAGCGGATGAATGCCAAACTTGAAGAAATCTGAGAACGATTAGATCATAATGACCAACAAGTGAATCAAATACAGCAAGGCACTATGCCACGAGGGAGAAGGCAAAACAGACGTCCCTCCATTCCTCCAGCTGATCATGTTGATACTTATGAAGGTAAAAATGAAGAATTTGATGATGAAACCCCCCTAGCTTCCATACGAAGACAAAGAGATCATAGACCAAGACGACATCGCCAGCACATGCATCAAAATAGAGATATTGTCGATCGCAACACAGGTTCGATTAAACTTTCTCTCCCACCTTTTCAAGGTAAAAATGATCCTGATGCTTACATTGAATGGGAAAGAAAAGTGGAACTTGTTTTCGATTGTCATAACTATTCGGAGGAAAAGAAAGTTAAGCTTGCAGCTGTTTCTTTTACTGACTATGCAATTGTTTGGTGGGACCAATTGGTTCTAAGTCGAAAAAGAAACCGAGAGATTCCAATTGATAATTGGGATGACATGAAAGCTACCATGAGGAGAAGGTTTGTTCCTTCACACTATTATAGAGACTTACATTTGAAGTTGCAAAGTCTTAAACAGGGAACAAAATCTATTGAAGAATACCATAAGGAGATGAAAATAACCATGATTCGTGCCAATGTTGAAGAAGATAGAGAAGCAACAATGGCTAGATTCATTTGTGGTCTCAACCGTGAGATTGCGAATGTTGTGGAACTACAACATTATGTGGAAATTGAAGATGTGGTCCACATGGCTATGAAAGTTGAGAGGCAACTTAAAAAAGGAGGAAGATCATCATCCAAGCATGAAGCTGCTGGTTCATCTAATTGGAAGTCCAAATGGAGTCCTACTCCAAAACAAGAAGAAAAGCCTACTTCTAGGCCTAAAGAAGAAAAAACTATGACCAAACAATCTGAAAAAGGTACTTCTTCCAACCAAACTCAAAAAAATCGTGATATTAAATGCTTCCGATGTCAAGGCTTTGGTCATATTTCTTCTCAATGCCCAAACAAGAGAACCATGATCTTGCTAGATAATGGGGATATTGTTTCTGAAGAAGAAAATGATAAAGAGTCTATGCCACAACTTGAAGATGCTAGTGATATAGAACAGGCTGTTGTTGGTCAAGCCTTAGTTGTTCTTAGAGCCCTCCATGTTCAAGCTCAAACAGACAATGATGAGCAACAACATGAGAATATCTTTTACACTCGCTGCCATGTCAAAGAAAGAGTTTGTGGTTTGATAATTGATGGCGGAAGTTGTGTGAATGTGGCAAGCAAGCTGATGGTGGACAAGCTAGGGTTGAAGACTCAAAAGCACCCTCATCCATATCGACTTCAATGGCTTAATGATAGTGGAGAATTAAAAGTCACAAAACAGGTACTTCTATCTTTTTCCATTGGAAGATATTCTGATGAAGTCCTCTGTGATGTGGTTCCAATGCAAGCAAGTCACATATTGCTTGGCAATTTGATAGGCGTACCCTCCATGATGGTTACAAAAATAAGTACAGCTTTACCAAGAATGGCAGAAACATCACTTTGGCTCCTTTACCCCCTCATCAACTTCTTGAAGAGCAAAATCAAATCAAGAAATCTATAGCAACCAGTGCTAAACAAAGTAAGGATGAAAATGAGAGTTCAAAAGAAATTGTGAGTAAAGAATCTGATAAGAAAAGTGAGAAAAAGAAATAGGAAAAAAAAGTGAATTTCTATACAAAAGAAAGAGAGATTAAGAGAGCTATGGTTTCACAGAAGCCAATGATGTTGATCTTGTATAAGGAAGCTTATCTCTCAACAACTAACCTTGATGATTCTTTGCCTAGTACTGCCATATCTCTTTTACAGGAATTTTAAGATGTTTTTCCAGAAGAGATGCCACCAGGATTGCCACCAATTAGAGGCATTGAACATCAAATTGACCTAGTTCCGGGTGCCCAAATTCCAAATAGACCAGCTTATAGATGCAGCCCCGAAGAAGCAAAAGAATTGCAAAGACAAGTTGAAGAGTTGATGAACAAAGGTCATGTTAGAGAGAGCATGAGCCCATGTGCTGTTCCAGTTTTGCTAGTTCCCAAGAAAGATGGAACTTGGAGGATGTGCATTGACTGCCGTACTATCAACAAAATAACGGTAAAGTATCGTTATCCTATTCCCCGTCTTGATGACATGCTTGATGAACTCCATGGTTCCACTATCTTTTCTAAAATTGATTTGAAATCTGGATATCATCAAATTCGAATGAAAGAGGGAGATGAGTGGAAAACTGCTTTTAAAACAAAACATGGACTTTATGAGTGGTTAGTTATGCCCTTTGGATTAACTAATGCACCCAGCACTTTTATGCGCTTAATGAATCATGTCTTGCGTAAGTTTATTGGAAAATTTGTGGTTGTTTACTTTGATGACATATTGATTTACAGCAAGAACTTGCATGAATACTTAGGGCATTTAAAGAATGTTTTATTTGAGCTAAGAAAAGAGCAATTGTATGCTAACCTTAAGAAGTGTACATTTTGTTTGGACAAAGTTGTGTTTCTTGGCTTTGTTGTAAGTACTAGAGGTGTAGACGTTGATGAAGAGAAGGTAAAGGCGATCAAAGACTGGCCTACACCAACTACCATCACCGAAGTTAGGAGCTTCCATGGCTTGGCGGGATTCTACCGAAGGTTTGTTCCAAACTTTAGCACTATAGCTGCTCCATTGACAGAAATCATCAAGAAAAGTGTTGAATTCAAATGGGGTGAAGCACAAGAGAAAGCATTCAACACCTTGAAAGAAAAGCTAAGTTCTGCCCCTTTATTACTTTTACCAGATTTCTCTAAAACTTTTGAAATCGAATGTGATGCTTCTGGTATTGGTATAGGTGCTGTCCTAATACAAGATAAGAGACCCTTGGCTTACTTTAGTGAGAAGTTGAGCGGAGCTGCCTTGAACTACTCCACCTATGACAAAGAACTCTATGCATTGGTGAGAGCAATAGAGACGTGGCAACACTACCTATGGTCAAAGGAGTTTGTTATTCACACCGATCATAAATCTTTGAAGCATTTGAAGAGCCAAGGTAAGCTTAATCGAAGGCATGCTCGTTGGGTTGAGTTTATTGAGATGTTCCCATATGTTGTCCAATACAAGCAAGGTAAAAATAATATTGTTGCTGATGCGTTATCAAGAAGGTATATTCTTCTATCTACTCTTTCAGCAAAGTTTTTGGGGTTTGAACATATCAAGGAGTTGTACCCACAAGATTCTGAGTTTTCAACAGTTTTTGAAGCTTGTGAAACAAAACCTTTTGAAAAATTTTACAAGCAAGATGGGTACTTATTTCGGGAAAATAAGCTTTGCGTTCCGAAGTGTTCTTTACGTGAGCTTCTTGTCAGGGAGTCTCATGAGGGACGATTAATGGGACATTTTGGTTTTTTAAAACTCTGGAAATTTTGAAAGAACAATTCTTTTGGCCTCACATGAAAAGAGATGTTGACAGAATTTGCAACAGATGTGTCGCTTGCAAAAAGGCCAAATCAAGAGTGAAGCCTCATGGATTATATAAAGCTTTACCTATTCCTAGTCACCCTTGGACTGATGTTTCTATGGATTTTGTTTTAGGTTTACCTAGAACTAGAAGGGGAAAAGATTCAATTTTTGTTGTTGTAGACCGAATTTCTAAAATGGCGCATTTTATCCCTTGTCATAAAACTGATGATGCCGTTCATATTGCTGAATTGTTTTTTAGGGAAGTTGTTCGTCTTCATGGTCTCCCTAAGACAATTGTTAGTGATAGGGATGTTAAGTTCCTTAGTCATTTCTGGCGAGTTTTGTGGGGTAAGTTGGGAACAACTTTGTTATTTTCTACTACTTGTCACCCTCAAACAGATGGTCAAACAGAGGTTGTGAATCGGACTTTAGGTACTTTGTTGCGTGCTATAATTAAAAAGAATTTGAAGACTTGGGAAGATTGCATTCCTTTTGTTGAATTTGCTTATAATAGAACTGTGCATTCTTCTACTTCTTATTCACCATTTGAAGTTGTTTATGGTTTTAACCCATTAACTCCATTGGATTTACTTCCTTTACCTGTTAACAAGATTACCAGTTTAGATGGGAAGAAGAAAGCTGAAAAGGTGAAGAAAATCCATGAAGAAGCACGCCAACATATCCTTAAACGAAATGAGCAAGCTGCTGCGCATGCCAATAAAGGGAGAAAGGAAGTCATTTTCCAACCAGGAGACTTGGTTTGGGTACATTTTCGCAAAGAGAGATTCCCTAGCCAACGAAAATCAAAGCTCAATCCACGTGGGAATGGTCCTTATGAAGTACTGGAAAAGATCAATGACAATGCTTACAAGATTGATCTTAAAGGTGAGTTTGATATTAGTTCTACCTTTAATATTTCTGATCTTTCTCCCTTTTATGCAGATCTTGATTCGAGGACGAATCCTTTTCAAGAAGGAGGGAATGATATGATCCAGCTCAAGGACTTTGACAAGGACAAAGAAGATGCTCAAGATGATGTGGAGATTCCAATTGGGCCAATCACAAGAGCTCGGGCCAAGAAACTTCAAGAAGCTGTCCAAACTTTATTAACTCAAGCCCAAGGAGAAGGTTCTAGTCCACATGAAGATTTGGACTTGAAGATGGTTAATATGTGGCAAGTCCATTTCGACAATATCCAGCCTAATTAATTATTTAAATATGGAAAAGAAGTGTCTAATCCTTTCAAATTCGGACTCCTCTTTATGGTGCATTTATCATAGGCTTTTGGAAGGCTGAAGGACATTTTTGAGGCTTGCAAATGAAGGATGAACCTAGTCAAAATGGTTGGGAGTTTTGCTGCAACTTCCCAAGGTTAATTAATTGCTGCCAAGACTTTAAGTAGTATTCCTTTCATCTTCACCAACTTTCATTTAATGTTTTTTCTAGATGGTTCAATGCACCCAAGGCTTGTTTTGCCTATAAATACTTGGTGTTTTCACTTGTAATCAAACAATTCCGAAATATAATCTTTTTGTGAGAATTTTCTCGCTATTGTTCTTGTGTAGAACTTACGGTAGTTTCAAGTACAACCACTTGAACCTCCAACCCTTGATAATATTGGTTTCTGACTCTCTATAGTCACGGGGTCAATATTCCTAATCCTTTGATAATATAGGTTTCTTGCTCTTTATAGCAACGGGGTCTATATTCCTTTTCTTTTAACCTTTTTGGACGATCTGGAAATTGATTTTCCAAACTTTTGTTGTTGGGTCTCACGGCAGGTTCGTTGAGGTTTGCATCAGAGGACGTGCTCCATGCACCAAATCAATCCGATGATTGATTTCTCTTTTTGGCGGTAATTGCTTGGGTAACCTGGGGGGATGAAGAATCCTTCCAGATGGCACCTTTCCCACTTTGAACGAACTTCTATCAAGTTCCCAAAATGCCCCTCAACATGAGAACGCGTGGAAACAGCGTTACAGCCACGTTTTCTAACCACACATCTTTTAGTTATGAAAACATGATAAAACGTGTCCCTTGCCTTTTGGAGACTTATGCCACGTACCTCCATCAGTGGCACATATTTCCATGCATCCCAATTTTCTGATTCAGTCCATGCTTCGAGATAAGCCCACAACACTGAATCAGACTCGTTGCAACAGCTTTCCTCCTAATGATGAACCAGCATGTATTCTTGCCAATACACACCTTGGAGCACGTGCCCTCAGCCCCATGCTCTTGCGTATTCCTCCTAGATCTTGCACACGTTTCCCTAGGTCATCCTAGGGCCCAGATTTGGTCTCCAAGATGCCCAAATCTTCAGAAGGCACGGTCAGACCTCAAACCCGTCCAGCGACCCGATCTGGTTTATACCTTGATCCGCGTCCGGTCGAGCCCTGATTTGAGGAGCCGTGACATCATGACCATTTGATCTTCATCAGCCATTGGATGAAGACATAATGGGATCGTGATGAAGCACCTTGGATTAGAGCCTTTGGATCATCATCAAGCCATTGGATGATGACATAACTCCTTTCTTGATGGCGCCTTCAATCATAGCCCTTGATTTTTATGTCCACCATAGGATGGGGACATAATAGGCTGGTGGCGTGATGGGGCTTCGTAGGAGGACGTGATGATATGAAAATAATGAGACAGTATGGCGTGAAAAGATGATAAGTGGATAAGGATGAAATCATAACTACCATTTTATCTCCTTATCGCACCTCTTCATGTGATACGCCCCTTGATTTGATATGCCTCCTCATTAGGAGGCACTCCCCTTGAATCACACGCCTCCTCATGGGTGAATGGATGGAATTCATCCTTGGTAATGCATCCGTATGCCATCTATAAAAGGGAGTGCGCTCCCTGTGTTTTTCATTCATTTGGCGTTCCAAAAACCAACTCTCTCTTATCCCTTCTTTCTTACAAGTCTTCTTTCTTTCTAACATCTCTCTTTTAGGTTGTCCTAAGCCAAGACAAAGAGGTCTTCTTTAGGACAAATAGCTTAGAAGGAGATTTAGAAAAACAGAGAAAATAAGAAAGGAAGGAAAGCAAGCCATTAGAGTTCTTTGGAAGAATTCTGCATCAAGGATCAAGTTCTTTGGAGCTAGAGTCTTGACCCAGTTTCTGTGTGGATCAATGTTGGAGGGTGAACACTTGGGCACTTAGTGAAAATTCTGCATATTGGATATAGCGTTGGAGGTATTCCTCTATTACTATATTTATATTTATTTGTTTGATTGTTACCATTAAGGTGATCTTGGCTCATAAAGGTTTGATATAACGGAAATTTATTAAGAAATCTTTGAAATCCCTAGCTTCCGCTGCCCCACTAATAGGCATTAGAACCCAATAGTGGTATCAGAGCCATTGGTTCAATCAAATGAACATGCATGACGTAGGATTTATAATTTGCTATGAAATAGCATTGTTATATGTTGTAGCATGTTTATAGAAACGTTGAGATAGCAATATTATATGATTGTTATATGCTATGAGATAGCAATGTTATATTGTTCAAATGTTTTAAAGCATGTTCACACTCCTTGCTATGTTACATTAGAAATGCTATGCATGTATATGTTACATTTATAGAATGTGCAGGAGACCAGAAAGCCCTCATAAAAATTATATTAAGTCATAGTAGTGTAAGATACTTTGAGCTAACCTAGTTGGTGTCTAGGAAAGCACTAAAGGTGGTTACTTAATTAGGACCTTACTCTCTGAGTAAGGGGAGCCTCCCACCTGCTTACCTGGCCAATTGTTTGATTGTCTATTATGGATAAGCCTTATGCTAATAAACACTACATTATGCCTTCCTTCATGCCTCGACACTATTTGTCAAGATCCATGCTAGTTTGTTGTGCTAACACAAGGCTTGTTTTGGGGACTGATTTCATATTATCTTGGTGCATTAAGATGCTTGTGGCATATTTTAATTTGTTGCTTTGTTGTGCTAACACAAGGGCAACATTATTCGAATATCACTATATGGAAATGAAGGGTTTGACTTAATTACAACATTATTGTTTGTTGTGCTAACACAAGACAATAGGTGTGTTAGAGGACAAGGAAATGTTGGGAATTGCATGAGATGCAATTGGAAAGAGTTGCCTACCTATGAACTCATAAAGGTTTATTGTGTAAACACAAGGCCTTTATAAGGAATTAAGATCTCAACCCTACTAAGAAAAATTAGATTTTCTCATTTATCATAGGGGAGGGCTATAATATTCGATAAAAAATAGTAGAAGATGATTTAATAAAATTCTTATTTAATTGTAAACATGTCGTCATGATTGGTCTGTTTATGTTAGTCTCAAAAACATCAAGAAACGAGAAACAAGTGAGAGTGAGAGATTAATGGTTTGGAATGGAGATAACGGAAAGCTCTCAGGATTGCTATATGCATCGGAAACCCAATGGCTTTCATTGCCTTCAATGCCGCGAGTGCTCTTTTAGGAATTGGGGCCATTTTTAAATCAGCACTATCAGAACCTCAAACAAGAAGCCCAAATTTGGCAATGCCGCAACTTAATCCACCAACAGGAAACATATTCAAGAAGGAGATCAGAAATCATAGCTTCTACAAGATTGACACATGTAGATTCAAGAAAAGTAAAGATTCTTCGATCGAACCATAGAGATATGGGATAAAGGGATACAGATTCAAGAAAAGAAGCAGGGGCCCTAGCGGGAGACCTGAAGCATGTAATAACTTAGCGAGGAAAAGGGAATCGAGATCTGGGACGTCTGCAATTTACCTCGAGCGATTCGAACGAGGAACAAAAAAGAGCCCGCGATTCTTGAAGCGATTTCGCTCGAGAAACCCTAGGGCGAGCTCGAAACGCTCTCCCTAACCTCGATCCCAAGGAAATCTTGGCCACATTTGCATCCTATTCAGAGATCGATCGAGGGTAGGGTTTGGGAGAAGAGGGCTCCAAGTCCCCCTCAACCGCTCGGTCGTGTTCTCTCTCTGCACCCTATGAGAGTGTCGCAAACGAGTTGCGTGTCGCCCTTCTATTCTATTGGCTCGCGGGTTTGGTTTAAGCAGTTGCTTTGCGACTCCAGATTTCGGAACATTCTCGAGGTTTATTAGTTATTTTCTCTACCTTTAATTGTTCCTCAGGAGCATCAGAACCGCTCATGCAACCGCGCTGACCTCCGGATGCTGGCAATCTAGCATAAAAGATTCCCATGCGGGGACTATTTTGCTTCGAATGTTGCCTCCGAAAAGCCCCAACAACAAGCATTAGAAAAAAAAAATTTTCATTAGCTTCCAGAGATAGAATTGTCCTCAAGAGTTGGAGTTTTTTTTTTTTTTTGATAAAGATAAGTGTGTATATATTTAAATTGAAGAAATGACGTACAAATGCACAGGGACATACCCCAAAAATCAAAGGTTAGGAGGGCATACCCTTCTAGCCACAACAACTAACTGTAAAGCTTGTAAGAACAAAATGACAAGAGTGTCAAAAGATATCATCAAAGAATCCCCACGAATTGTGAAGCCATCTATTAGCAGGAGATGGAATCACACCCCGTGTGAGATTAATCCGAGTCATAATACAAAAGGTAATCTCTCTCAGAAGAACACACTCATGTGTAGGGCCATCGCCATGCAAACGAGCATTACGTTCCCTCCAAATATGGTAGACCGCAGCTGCCACCATAAGCTTTGCAGTTCGACCCAAGAGTGAACGACCATCCATATGAGAAAGCCAAGAGATCGTATCCATCCATCTATGCGAGGCCCACGGAATATTACACTTGGCACAAAGAATGGACCAGATGCGCTGAGAGAATGGGCACTCAAAAAATAAATGATCCACATCCTCATGCCCACCCCCACACAAAACACATTGGGCGACCTGAATAATGCCAAAGCATATAACCTTAGCTTGAGTATACAAGGCATCCCGGATGGCTAACCAAAGAATAAAGGACATGCTTGGAATAGCTTGGCTATGCCAAACAAGCTTCCACTAGTCCACTCTACTATGATGCGGGCGCAATGACTCCCAAACACCACGAACAGAGAAGGAATCCTTCGGAGCATCAATCCACTGCAAGACATCCAACCTTCTGCTATCTGGTCGGAATGAAGTAGGAGTACTACTAATGAGCTTAAACCATGCAGGGGAGCGAGAGATAGGCCAGTGCCACCCCTAGCCGTCAATAATAGCCTCCACCTTGGCATTCTACCCAAGGCCAGAATCATAGATAAACCTTTCCCCAAACACCTCAATAAGAGGATGAAGGGGATGCCAATGGTCAAACCAAAGTGAAATACTACTCCCATTGCCCACTCGATATCTCATCTTCCATCGGACAAGGCTGCGAAGACTAAGAATCTTTCGCCAACTCCAAGAGCAATCCCTGGGGCATTTGATCTCCCAAATACTTCTGCCTCACAAAAGATTAGAGCAAACCCAAGAAGACTAAAGAGAGTTACCGTCATCATTGCAGAGAGCCCATAAGTGTTTGGTCATGGCTGCCCTATTCCAAGTCACCATGTTCTTAATGCCCAAACCCCCTTCCTCCTTAGGCAAACAAATATTGTCCCATGCTACCTTCACACCTCTAGTGCTAAGCTCACAACGCTTCCAAAGGAAAGAGCGCAAAGTGGATTCCACCTTCTTAATAATTGATTTGGGCAAGATGAATAAGGAGGACCAATAAACTTGGATGGAAAACAAAATAGATTTGATGAGTTGTAATCTACTTGCAAAGAAGAGAGCACGGCAAGTCCAACTCTTGGTTTTGGCAATAATCCGGTCCACCAACACCTTACAATTAGTAGCCTTTAACTTAGTCGTTATAAGTGGCACACCAAGATACCTAATCGGAAGCACTCAAGAGTTGGAGTTTGCAGAACCTATCACCTCTGTTTTTCGACTTCCTCAACAAGAAAGAAGTCGCTCACGAACTCAAGGGCATATTTATAGGTGGTGATTAGACAGCGGACGGCCTTATCCGTGCTCCTCTTATTTGAATCTCTGCGGATCCACCGCATAAGAAGAAGTCAGGAAGGATGGAAGCTGACGCTCAGGGTGGTGGTGCCTTTAGATGCGAGCTACCTTTTGGATGGCATCATTTCATAACTAATTTTTTGCATCAATTTTTTTTAAAAAAAAATTGCATAGTTTAAGAAATAATTTCTTTTTATCAAGTAAAACATGATTAAGAAATTACTATTACTATTTTTTTATTATTGTCCATTATTGTTATCATAGTCATGATAAGAACAATTTAAATAAATGATAAAGAATGAAGTATCTTATTGTTATCAATATTAAGCATCAATTATATAAGTATCTAATTAGCCTCTCTTCCATCGTCTTTTTGGTCTCATGCTTTTCAAACCACTGTTTACCTCATCAACCGACTACCTACTCCGCTTCTCGCAAACAAATGCCCATTTGAAGTCCTCTTTGGTCGACCTCCCAATCCGGCAAAACTCGGGATCTTTGGCTGTCAATGTTACCCTTGGCTCAAACCCTACACATCCAGTAAACTTGATCCCAAGTCTCGTCCCTGTTTGTTTTTGGCTACTCTACATCTCGAAGTGCTTACAAATGCATGGATTTGGACTCTGCAAAAATATATATTTCCCGGCATGTTATCTTCGATGAGGCTCTTTATCCGTTTGCCACTACTCGCTCCTCTTTCTCGGTCTCTCCATGGGATGCTTTAGCAGATTTTCGGGTGTCGCCGGTTTCAACAGTGGCTGCAACTTCACCTGACATCTCAACTCTTGTGGGATCGCCGTTCACCACTATTCCTGCAGGTACTTCTCTCACACAAACCGAGTTGCTATCTTCTCCAGCTGCACCTGCCACCTCCCGGACCATTCTCGGTTCCCGCTCCGCCTTCTCCACCTCATTCTTCTCAACGTATACATCCGATGATCATCCGTTCTCGCAATCATATCTTTAAACCCAAGAAGCTTTATCTTGTCACCAAGCATCCTCTTCCTCCACCCATTGAGCCCACCTGTGTTACACAAGCGCTCAAAGATTCCCACTGGTGACAGGCCATGTCCGATGAGTTCACTGCTCTCGTTCGCCATGGAACTTGGGATCTAGTACCTCGTCCGGCTTCCAGCAACCTTGTTGGGTGAAAATGGGTGTTTCGGATCAAACGACACCCTGATGGTTTACTCGCTCGGTATAAGGCCCAGCTCGTTGCCAAGGGCTTTCATCAACGTCCGGAGATTGACTACACCGAAACCTTTAGCCCTGTTATGAAGCCAGTTACCATCCGGACAGTACTTGCTATTGCAGTTTCGAAGGGTTGCCAACTACGGCAACTCGATGTTAACAATGCTTTTCTTCCTCCCTCTCTCTCTTATTTCTCTTCTTCCTTCGTGATCATCCTTGATTCTTCTTGTTGATTACGATTGTTTCTTCTTTTCTCTCTTCTATAGTTGGATTAGCCTCTTTTTGATCCGATTACTTTGGGGTTTTTTTTTCTGTGGGATTGTTTGGTTCTGGTGGGCTCTTCTTTTCACCTCATTGATGGATTCTCCTTCGAATGATAGTGGTTGGTGGTGGAGTTATTGGTTGATTAGGCCCTGGTTGCGGTGCTTTGAATCTTGATCCGAGTGGGTCTAAGTGTGGTGGTGCTGCTTCTTCAAAGGTTGTTCTTGGTGACAAGAAGGGAGTGGTGGATGCTAGTTCTGCACGAATAGCCTTGGGGTTGCCAAATACCAAGGTTGGAGATGTTAATGGTGGCATTCAAGTTGCTGGGTTGGATCATATGGTGCATCCACTTGGAGGTGAGAATGCAGGTCGGTTTGGAGCGATTGGTGATGGTGGTGTGCCTCCTCAAGGGGCAATACAGCCTCCCACAGCGGCACTACTCTTCCCTCAACAACTGCTGCGAAATTCAAATGGAGATTTTTCTATTGACAAAGGAGCTATTTTCGGAAGTAAATTACTACCTATGAATGATGCTGATTATGAAGGAAACTTTCCTTCCTTGCAAGCTAGTAATTGTGGGAAGAATTTCAAAAATCTGCTGGCTTTAGAAGATTCAAATCTCTCCAAATTAAGTCAGCCACCCTCTCCTTCCATTGTCTCTCAAGCCCAACTAGGTAACTTTCCTATATTGCAAGCTACTACTTGTGGGAATCATTTGAATGATCAGTTGCTTTTGGGAGATTCATTTATCTCCAAAAAAAGTCAGCTAGCCTCTCCTTCAAGTTTGAATCAAGCTCAAGGCCTTGGAGTGGGCTATGATCTTGTGGGGGCCGTGCATACCAATGAGCCTAGTGTGATTGTGGCTGAAAATCCTAAGGTTCAGCCTAGCTTTATTAATGTATGGTGTGGGCCTCAATTGGTAGAACATTCCAAGACCTCTCATTCGTTGCATTATGAACCACCATTGAGAGAAGAAGGTCGGGTTAAGGTGCTACCACCTCCTAGCATTGTTGAAGAGGGATGTGAGGTATGGAAGGCTACTCTCATTGGCTACTTTGTTGGAAATAAGCTCCCATTTCCAATTGTGAATTCGATTGCTCATAAGATATGGGGTAGTTCGGGATTGAAAGAGGTTGATGCAAATCTCAATGAACCTGCCGTGAGACCCAACAACAATAGTTTGGAAAATCAATTTGCAGATCGTCCAAAAAGGTTAAAAGGAAAGGAATATAGACCCCGTTGCTATAAAGAGCAAGAAACCTATATTATCAAAGGATTAGGAATATTGACCCTGTGACTATAGAGAGTCAGAAACCAATATTATCAAGGGTTGGAGGTTCAAGTGGTTGTACTTGAAACTACCGTAAGTTCTACACAAGAACAATAAAGAGAAAATTCTCACAAAAAGATTATATTTCAGAATTGCTTGATTACAAGTGAAAACACCAAGTATTTATAGGCAAAACAAGCCTTGGGTGCATTGAACCAACTAGAAAAACATTAAATGAAAGTTGGTGAAGATGAAAGGAATACTACTTAAAGTCTTGGCAGCAATTAATTAACCTTGGGAAGTTGCAGCAAAACTCCCAACCATTTTGACTAGGTTCATCCTTCATTTGCAAGCCTCAAAAATGTCCTTCAGCCTTCCAAAAGCCTATGATAAATGCACCATAAAGAGGAGTCCGAATTTGAAAGGATTAGACTCTTCTTTTTCATGTTTAAATAATTAATTGGGCTGGATATTGTCGAAATGGACTTGCCACATATTAACCATCTTCAAGTCCAAATCTTCATGTGGACTAGAACCTTCTCCTTGGGCTTGAGTTAATAAAGTTTGGACAGCTTCTTGAAGTTTCTTGGCCCGAGCTCTTGTGATTGGCCCAATTGGAATCTCCACATCATCTTGAGCATCTTCTTTGTCCTTGTCAAAGTCCTTGAGCTGGATCATATCATTCCCCCTTCTTGAAAAGGATTCGTCCTCGAATCAAGATCTGCATAAAAGGGAGAAAGATCAGAAACATTAAAGGTAGAACTAATATCAAACTCACCTTTAAGATCAATCTTGTAAGTATTGTCATTGATCTTTTCCAGTACTTCATAAGGACCATTCCCATGTGGATTGAGCTTTGATTTTCGTTGGCTAGGGAATCTTCCTTTGCGAAAATGTAACCAAACCAAGTCTCCTGGTTGGAAAATGACTTCCTTTCTTCCTTTATTGGCATGGGCAGCAGCTTGCTCATTTCGTTTAAGGATATGTTGGCATGCTTCTTCATGGATTTTCTTCACCTTTTCAGCTTTCTTCTTCCCATCTAAACTGGTAATCTTGTTAATAGGTAAAAGAAGTAAATCCAATGGAGTTAATGGGTTAAAACCATAAACAACTTCAAATGGTGAATAAGAAGTAGAAGAATGCACAGTTCTATTATAAGCAAATTCAATAAAAGGAATGCAATCTTCCCAAGTCTTCAAATTCTTTTTAATTATAGCACGCAACAAAGTACCTAAAGTCCGATTCACAACCTCTGTTTGACCATCTGTTTGAGGGTGACAAGTAGTAGAAAATAACAAAGTTGTTTCCAACTTACCCCACAAAACTCGCCAGAAATGACTAAGGAACTTAACATCCCTATCACTAACAATTGTCTTAGGGAGACCATGAAGACGAACAACGACCCTAAAAAACAATTCAGCAATATTGTTGCCCAAGGTGACAACCCAAGAGGGGTCTTTTAAAAACTTTTCAACTACTTCTAATCTTTTAGAGTTAATTAAGCTAAGTTGTATGGATGCATAGTGGAATTTAAACTTAGCAAGAGTATGATTCTAATCTAATCAACTATTAAGCAGCGGACTCAATAAAAGATTAGTCTAAGTTTGTCCAAGTATGCAATTCAATACAATGAGTCTTAATGCTGTTATATTGAATGAGACTTGATTAAGTAAATTGAATATGCTTGCAACTAAAAGATGCACGGAGAAGAGTTAAGCAAGCATAGTATCTAAGTAAGTAAGTGAGTGAGGAAGTTAGATAATAAAGAGCATCACAAACACAACAAAAGTATAGTGGTTCGGTGCATCCCAGCACCTACATCCACTCCCCAAGACCTCTTGGGAATTTCACTATAATCCCTCAGATTACAGCCGGTTGTTTTACAAGCTCACAACCCAACTTGTTGTTTTGCGAGATCACAACGAACTCGGTCGGTTTTCACAGGCTCACCGACTAGAACCAACCGATTGTTTTCACGGGCTCACAATCCATTTTCCAAAGGCTCACCAACCACAACCTTACAACGATTGTTTTCCGGGTTCACAATCAACCCAGTTGGTTTTCCCCAAAGGCTCACCAACCACAACCTTACAACGTTGGTTTTTCCTTTCGTTCACCAACAAACCTTAACACCTTGATTCAATCCCTCAATTGAATCAAGTTACAAGATATTAGACTAAGAATTTAAAGCAAATACAAGCTTCTTAACTAAGCAAATATAGCAAATATAAACAATTAGAGTAAAGAGAAGCCCTCAAACGAGTTTTGAAGATGAAGGAGCTCGGCTTCTTCTTTACTTGACCCTCTTCTGATTTGGCACGAAGTAGAGGATCACCGAGGCAGCACACGGATGGAGAGGAAGCTTTGGGATTCACTTGGATGCTCTTCTTCTCTCTATTTTACTTTGAATGGCCCTTTTGTGCTTATGGGAGATTTTTCTTGTAATCTCTTTGAAATCTCTTTCCTAAATGTTCTTTCCCACTTCCATACCTTCTCCCCTAGCTCTCCTCTTGATTTTATAGCTTTTAATGGTGTGGAAACAAAAACTAGCCGTTAGAGACAAAAATAGAGCCGTTATGACCCATCTGCACATTCTGACAATGTATCCGTTGGGCTCGGAGTCGACTCGCGCGATCTGGAGACGACTCGGCCGTTACTGGAGTCGACTCGTGCTTGACTGGAGACAACTCTGCCACTGTTCCAAATTTGAATTAATGTGCATGCCTTGTCCTAGAGTCGACTCGGACCAAACTGGAGTCGACTCGCCAATAGCTGGAGACGACTCGGGCACTTGGGGGTCGGCTCATTCTCAGGAATCCAGAGGACATATTCTCTGATTTTCTTCCTCGAGTCGACTCGAATTCTCTTGGAGTCGACTCGGCTCTCAGAGCCCAAAAACTGGTCCTCTGTCTTTCAAGTAGAACTGTCTCGGAGTCGACTCGTGCTTTCTTGGAGTCGACTCGGCTGACTCGTTCACAGTGTTATTCTTTGATCTTCTTTCTCTCAATATGCTTTCCTCTGAGAGTCGACTCTTGCACAGTTAGGAGTCGACTCGCCTGACTTCGGAGTCGACTCGTGGTCCTCTAGAGTCAGCTCGGTTGCAGGGTCTAAAATTCATTGTTCTGTCTTTCCTCTATTACTCTTTTGAGTCGACTCGGAAACGTTGGGAGTCGACTCGGCATGTATCGGAGTCGACTCGAATTTTCGAGGAGTCGACTCGAGAACTATTCTTTTGAATTTTTCTTTAGAATTTGCTCCTCCAACTTGAATACTTTAAACTTGAAACTTGGGCCAATAAATTGTAGCTTTCTTCCAACTTTTCTTGAGAGCTTTGGAGGCCTTCTTGTATTCTTCCAACTTGCTATATTCCTTGTAAAATAAATATCTTTCTCCTTGCAACACAAATATTAGTATTTATACTTCAAGGTTTTGTGATCATCAAAATCAATCTTTAAATCAATCTTTGGGTCATCAGTCTCCCCCTTTTTGATGATGACAAAACTTGGAGTATATACAATATAAAATATATTGTGTTCTAGAAGTAATGCATAGCTAAGTTGTTTGAAGTAGAAAATATATATCTTTAAAATATACTTCATGATAATGCTTTTAGATTTAATCTTAACATAATCAACACATAAAGCATTATGAGCATATACTCAGATATTTCTCCCCCTTTTGACAACATCAAAAAGATAGTGAAACATTAAGCACAATTGATTATAGTACTCTGATTTGCCTGTCTAATTATTGCAAGAATATGAATCATATAACTCAAGGCAATAAAAAAGATTAATGAGCATAGATCAGAGCTAATTAGGATAATTTCAAAGGAGAACACATCGAATGTGATTCCAAGGATAGTTTTCAACTCAAGTGTAGGTAGAATCTTTCTTAGGTTAATTCAAGAAGTACCACAAATGATATTCAAGGAAAGCACGAATGGAAATCTAACTTCTCTTCAATAATTAGTATGAAAGCTTGTTCATTTAAGATCTTTTGCCCAATATATTAAGTGTTTTAGCAACATGAGAGCAATTTAACTAATTTTCAGAGTATAAGAGCAATATATTAAGTATGATTGCAAAGTTCTTTTATGGTGTAAAAATATTGTGGCATACATGCCAAAACATGAATTCATGCAATTTATGATATATCTTAGAGCTACTCAAAAGAATTCAACACATTATTCTCTCCCTTTTTCAGTAAGTTAGAGGCCCTTAAGATCAACTGTTTGAATTGCAATTTGATTCATGATTTATGCATAAGATATATTAACCAAATAACAAGCCTCAAGGTGTATCATAAAGATTTTCAGATTTAAATTTCAGATGATACATATTGGAGAGTATTAGGATCACTTTTCATTTAGTATTCTTTCTCTCTCCTTTAATTATAGATTTATGCGATTAAGTTCCATAAGATCGCTCCTTCTGAGATTTTCTTTCTCCTCCTCAATTGATCATTCCATTTAAGAGTTTAGAATTTGAAGATAATGTTCAATAAAATTGTCAATCTCAAAAAAAATATATTTTCTATAAGTTTCAGCTTATTTTCATAAGACTCAATGTTTGAGATAAGACAACCTTTATAGAACTCATCTCAAGGTATAAACTTATTATATAATTAAAGCAAGTCTTGCAAAATAAGGAGGTTCATCAAAATCAATCCATAAAATTCAAGGTATGCATCAAATTAAAGTAACTTTAGGATAAGATACTGAATATCTAAAGCTCCCCCTCAAAAGATGCATTCTTCTTTAATCATTCTTTTCTTTTGTTGAATTTCAGATTTTAATGATAAACGTGAATAAAACTGAAACTTTATGATATCAAGAATGTAGAGTGATCTAGAATTATTCAAAATTTATAATAATCACTCTTTTTAATCTTTCAAGAACAAGTTATGCTTCCTCTTAATCTTTGAGAAAATGTACCGAAATATTAATCAAAAAATGATTCATTGGAAGCTCAAATTCTTTCAAAAGCATTTACATTTTCTTTCTTTTAAGAATCATTTGAGTGAGCTAAAATGTTTCTAGACTTAAGATCATTCACTCTTTTAATAATAGCTCTTTCTTTTAGTGATGGAAGCAACAATCATGCAGAAAGGGATATAGAAGATCATTCAAGTGAGTGTTTATAGGATCTAATTTCTTACTCATAGATTCACAGCAATGTATACATGAAACATAATAAATCTTTTTAATATCAAAATAAAATCATATATTTAAAATATTTGTTTGCAATCAAGATCATTGAAAGACACAACATTTAGACCAATATTAGTACATTTTAATGATAAGAAAAGATATGTTTCGGATGCGTATCGAGACAATCAACCAAGGCGTCAAAATTAATTCTGTTTTTCTTATGTTAAAATTTTCATTTAGAAATCATATTGAGTTATTCTCCTAAATGACGCGATCATTAAAGCATATAACTAAGGTTACAAAGATGTAACGATATAAGCATTTTGAAGTTAAGTTTAAGCTTTTATACAAAATCAGATTCTGAATTTTTATAAGAATTTCCAAGAAGGCTTTCAAAATTGTAATTTGAGATATGTATCTTCCAGATTGTAGCTCATCTTAAATCACTAAGATTGAAAACACATATTTCAATAACATTAGAACACTTTCAGAATCTTTGTATTTAATATTGAGTTTTGGTATAAATTAGAATATTATATATCAAGATTAGACAAGTTGAAGGATAAAACAAACTCAATTCATTTTGCCTATATAAAGATATACTTCTCTTCTCCTTTCTACAGATTTATTCAACTTTCAGATTGTGAATGACAATGACAAATCTGAAATTTCTTTTCAATAATACCAAACAAAAATTTTATGTAGCATTTCAAACATTCAATCAAATTATCCAAGCATGGAGCATTACAAAATATAGAGAACCCATAATTCAAGACATCATGCCACATGCAAAATATATTATGTGTTAAGTCATGCATTAAAATATTAAGAACAAGCATGTCAAGGATCAAAATCAATTCTTTTCAAATAAACTCCCCCTATTTAAATATAATCTTGCATTAATTTCATCCTTAAAGTGTGTTTTCAAGTGATTAAAAAATTTGACTTGATTCTTCTTATATACTTTCATTTACTTTGTCTTTCATTTTTACTTTCTTATGCTCTATACTCTATTTGCTCCCTATCCGGTGGAGTTGGAAGGGGCACGAGGTACTACCACTAGCCTCCCTCTTGTGCCGTCCCTAATATACCCTACACCAAATAGTTGGGTCAAATAGTGCCGGGTACTACCACTAGCCTCCCCATTGGCACCATCCCTATGATGAGCAATATAGAAATGTTAAAAAGTTCACTTCAAACTCTTCCTGTTTAAGTGTAATTAATTACGAATTTTATCCCTTCCAAATGTGCTGAATAATTATGCTTGTTTTGCTTTTCCTTAAGATTGGAGTATTTGCCTTTACTTAGATTTTACTTCTCTTGAATAATATCCATTTTCTTTTCTTTATCTCTCTCTCTTTTTGTTATTCTCAAGTAATTTACATGAAAGAGCAGAATAAAGAAATAATCTTATGTATCATATAGATGTATATCATGCAAACAATATTTTCATTGTGCTCAAGGATTCATAATTTCTCACAAGTTATTTTAAATCAAAATTTTAAGCATAAACTTGTGTATTTCATGGTTATGACATAGGCAAATATATATTTTAGTTTAGGCAAACCATGAAACAATTTCTAAAAGTATAAGTCAATCAATACATATATAGACATGATATCAAAAATTAATAATTAAAGACTTTAATCATGCCATAATAAGATTTAAGTTATTGACTTTGCTCAATTAATTTATGAGAGAGGTATCTAGAATTACCAATTCATTCTGCATTCTTCAGTCAAATACCTACTAGATTTCTTATGTATGAACTTTTGGCTGAAGAAGGTCCTCTCTCTTGTTTGCATGTGAATTTTTATTGTATCTTACATGGAGATATCCTTCAAGTTGAAATCTCTCACTTTCTTGCTCAAGGATCCTGCATTATTAACAAAATTCTTTTCTTTCTTGAAGAAAAGTCATTAGTTTCTTCAAGATACAAACCATTCATCCAACATATTTTTAACTAGGTGACTCAATATAAGATATGACAATAGTTGAATATTGAGTCACTTTACTCAAGAGATTGCCTAAATATAAGCAAGCACATATCACTTGAACTAAAG